>NC_037668.1:84013296-84136583 GCF_003255815.1 Theropithecus gelada
AATTAATTTTCGTATAAGGAGTAAGGAAAGGATCCAGTTTCAGCTTTCTACTTATGGCTAGCCAATTTTCCCAGCACCATTTATTAAATAGGGAATCCTTTCCCCATTTCTTGTTTCTCTCAGGTTTGTCAAAGATCAGATGGCTGTAGATGTGTGGTATTATTTCTGAGGACTCTGTTCTGTTCCATTGGTCTATATCTCTGTTTTGGTACCAGTACCATGCTGTTTTGGTTACTGTAGCCTTGTAGTATAGTTTGAAGTCAGGTAGCGTAATGCCTCCAGCTTTGTTCTTTTGACTTAGGATTGTCTTGGAGATGCGGGCTCTTTTTTGGTTCCATATGAACTTTAAAGCAGTTTTTTCCAATTCTGTGAAGAAAGTCATTGGTAGCTTGATGGGGATGGCATTGAATCTATAAATTACCTTGGGCAGTATGGCCATTTTCACGATATTGATTCTTCCTATCCATGAGCATGGTATGTTCTTCCATTTGTTTGTGTCCTCTTTTATTTCACTGAGCAGTGGTTTGTAGTTCTCCTTGAAGAGGTCCTTTACATCCCTTGTAAGTTGGATTCCTAGGTATTTTATTCTCTTTGAAGCAATTGTGAATGGAAGTTCATTCATGATTTGGCTCTCTGTTTGTCTGTTATTGGTGTATAAGAATGCTTGTGATTTTTGCACATTAATTTTGTATCCTGAGACTTTGCTGAAGTTGCTTATCAGCTTAAGGAGACTTTGGGCTGAGACAATGGGGTTTTCTAAATATACAATCATGTCATCTGCAAACAGGGACAATTTGACTTCTTCTTTTCCTAACTGAATACCCCTGATTTCTTTCTCTTGCCTAATTGCCCTAGCCAGAACTTCCAACACTATGTTGAATAGGAGTGGTGAGAGAGGGCATCCCTGTCTTGTGCCAGTTTTCAAAGGGAATTTTTCCAGTTTTTGCCCATTCAGTATGATATTGGCTGTGGGTTTGTCATAAATAGCTCTTATGATTTTGAGGTACGTTCCATCAATACCGAATTTATTGAGCGTTTTTAGCATGAAGGGCTGTTGAATTTTGTCAAAAGCCTTTTCTGCATCTATTGAGATAATCATGTGGTTCTTGTCTTTGGTTCTGTTTATATGCTGGATTATGTTTATTGATTTGCGAATGTTGAACCAGCCTTGCATCCCAGGGATGAAGCCCACTTGATCATGGTGGATAAGCTTTTTGATGTGTTGTTGAATCCGGTTTGCCAGTATTTTATTGAGGATTTTTGCATCGATGTTCATCAGGGATATTGGTCTAAAATTCTCTTTTTTTGTTGTGTCTCTGCCAGGCTTTGGTATCAGGATGATGTTGGCCTCATAAAATGAGTTAGGGAGGATTCCCTCTTTTTCTATTGATTGGAATAGTTTCAGAAGGAATGGTACCAACTCCTCCTTATACCTCTGGTAGAATTCAGCTGTGAATCCATCTGGTCCTGGACTTTTTTTGGTTGGTAGGCTATTAATTATTGCCTCAATTTCAGAGCCTACTATTGGTCTATTCAGGGATTCAACTTCTTCCTGGTTTAGTCTTGGAAGAGTGTAAGTGTCCAGGAAATTATCCATTTCTTCTAGGTTTTCCAGTTTATTTGCGAAGAGGTGTTTATAGTATTCTCTGATGGTAGTTTGTATTTCTGTGGGGTCGGTGGTGATATCCCCATTATCATTTTTAATTGCGTCGATTTGATTCTTCTCTCTTTTCTTCTTTATTAGTCTTGCTAGTGGTCTGTCAATTTTGTTGATCTTTTCAAAAAACCAACTCCTGGATTCATTGATTTTTTGGAGGGTTTTTTGTGTCTCTATCTCCTTCAGTTCTGCTCTGATCTTAGTTATTTCTTGCCTTCTGCTAGGTTTGGAATGTGTTTGCTCTTGCTTCTCTAGTTCTTTTAATTGCAATGTTAGAGTGTCAATTTTTGATCTTTCCTGCTTTCTCTTGTGGGCATTTAGTGCTATAAATTTCCCTCTACACACTGCTTTAAATGTGTCCCAGAGATTCTGGTATGTTGTATCTTTGTTCTCATTGGTTTCAAAGAACATCTTTATTTCTGCCTTCATTTTGTTATGTACCCAGTAGTCATTCAGGAGCAGATTGTTCAGTTTCCATGTAGTTGAGCAGTTTTGATTGAGTTTCTTAGTCCTGAGTTCTAGTTTGATTGCACTGTGGTCTGAGAGACAGTTTGTTATAATTTCTGTTCTTGTACATTTGCTGAGGAGTGCTTTACTTCCAATTATATGGTCAATTTTGGAGTAAGTACGATGTGGTGCTGAGAAGAATGTATATGCTGTTGATTTGGGGTGGAGAGTTCTATAGATGTCTATTAGGTCTGCTTGCTGCAGAGATGAGTTCAATTCCTGGATATCCTTGTTAACTTTCTGTCTTGTTGATCTGTCTAATGTTGACAGTGGAGTGTTGAAGTCTCCCATTATTATTGTATGGGAGTCTAAGTCTCTTTGTAAGTCTCTAAGGGCTTGCTTTATGAATCTGGGTGCTCCTGTATTGGGTGCATATATATTTAGGATAGTTAGCTCTTCCTGTTGAATTGATCCCTTTACCATTATGTAATGGCCTTCTTTGTCTCTTTTGATCTTTGATGGTTTAAAGTCTGTTTTATCAGAGACTAGGATTGCAACCCCCGCTTTTTTTTGTTCTCCATTTGCTTGGTAAATCTTCCTCCATCCCTTTATTTTGAGCCTATGTATGTCTCTGCGTGTGAGATGGGTCTCCTGAATACAGCAGACTGATGGGTCTTGACTCTTTATCCAGTTTGCCAGTCTGTGTCTTTTCATTGGAGCATTTAGTCCATTTACATTTAAGGTTAAGATTGTTATGTGTGAACTTGATCCTGCCATTATGATATTAACTGGTTATTTTGCTCATTAGTTGATGCAGTTTCTTTGTAGCCTCGATGGTCTTTACATTTTGGCATGTTTTTGCAATGGCTGGTATCGGTTGTTCCTTTCCATGTTGAGTGCTTCCTTCAGGGTCTCTTGTAAGGCAGGCCTAGTGGTGACAAAATCTCTAAGCATTTGCTTATCTGTAAAGGATTTTATTTCTCCTTCACTTATGAAACTTAGTTTGGCTGGATATGAAATTCTGGGTTTAAAATTCTTTTCTTTAAGAATGTTGAATATTGGCCCCCACTCTCTTCTGGCTTGTAGAGTTTCTGCCGAGAGATCTGCTGTGAATCTGATGGGCTTCCCTTTGTGGGTAACCCGACCTTTCTCTCTGGCTGCCCTTAAGATTTTTTCCTTCATTTCAACTTTGGTGAATCTGGCAATTATGTGTCTTGGGGTTGCTCTTCTCGAGGAGTATCTTTGTGGCGTTCTCTGTATTTCCTGGATTTGAATGTTGGCCTGCCCTACTAGGTTGGGGAAGTTCTCCTGGATGATATCCTGAAGAGTGTTTTCCAACTTGGTTCCATTTTCCCCCTCACTTTCAGGCACCCCAATCAGACGTAGATTTGGTCTTTTTACATAATCCCATACTTCTTGCAGGCTTTGTTCATTTCTTTTTCTTCTTTTTTCTTTTGGTTTCTCTTCTCGCTTCATTTCATTCATTTGATCCTCAATCGCTGATACTCTTTCTTCCAGTTGATCGAGTCGGTTACTGAAGCTTGTGCATTTGTCACGTATTTCTCGTGTCATGGTTTTCATCTCTTTCATTTCGTTTAGGACCTTCTCTGCATTAATTACTCTAGCCGTCAATTCTTCCACTTTTTTTTCAAGATTTTTAGTTTCTTTGCGCTGGGTACGTAATTCCTCCTTTAGCTCTGAGAAATTTGATGGACTGAAGCCTTCTTCTCTCATCTCGTCAAAGTCATTCTCCGTCCAGCTTTGATCCGTTGCTGGCGATGAGCTGCGCTCCTTTGCCGGGGGAGATGCGCTCTTATTTTTTGAATTTCCAGCTTTTCTGCCCTGCTTTTTCCCCATCTTTGTGGTTTTATCTGCCTCTGGTCTTTGATGATGGTGATGTACTGATGGGGTTTTGGTGTAGGTGTCCTTCCTGTTTGATAGTTTTCCTTCTAACAGTCAGGACCCTCAGCTGTAGGTCTGTTGGAGATTGCTTGAGGTCCACTCCAGACCCTGTTTGCCTGGGTATCAGCAGCAGAGGCTGCAGAAGATAGAATATTTCTGAACAGCGAGTGTACCTGTCTGATTCTTGCTTTGGAAGCTTCCTCTCAGGGGTGTACTCCACCCTGTGAGGTGTGGGGTGTCAGACTGCCCCTAGTGGGGGATGTCTCCCAGTTAGGCTACTCAGGGGTCAGGGACCCACTTGAGCAGGCAGTCTGTCCCTTCTCAGATCTCAACCTCCGTGTTGGGAGATCCACTGCTCTCTTCAAAGCTGTCAGACAGAGTCGTGTGCGTCTGCAGAGCTTTCTGCTGCTTTTTTGTTGTTGTTGTTGTTGTTGTGTAGCTGTGCCCTGTCCCCAGAGGTGGAGTCTACAGAGACAGGCAGGTTTCCTTGAGCTGCTGTGAGCTCCACCCAGTTGGAGCTTCCCAGCAGCTTTGTTTACCTACTTAAGCCTCAGCAATGGCGGGCGCCCCTCCCCAGCCTCGCTGCTGCCTTGCCGGTAGATCACAGACTGCTGTGCTAGCAATGAGGGAGGCTCCGTGGGCGTGGGACCCTCCCAGCCAGGTGTGGGATATGATCTCCTGGTGTGCCTGTTTGCTTAAAGCGCAATATTGGGGTGGGAGTTACCCGATTTTCCAGGTGTTGTGTGTCTCAGTTCCCCTGGCTAGGAAAAGGGATTCCCTTCCCCCTTGTGCTTCCCAGGTGAGGCGATGCCTCGCCCTGCTTCAGCTCTCGCTGGTCGGGCTGCAGCAGCTGACCAGCACCGATCGTCCGGCACTCCCCAGTGAGATGAACCCAGTACCTCAGTTGAAAATGCAGAAATCACCGGTCTTCTGTGTCGCTCGCGCTGGGAGTTGGAGACTGGAGCTGTTCCTATTCGGCCATCTTGCTCCGCCCTTAATTAATTTATTTCTTATAATAATTTACATTTGTTTAATTTGCAGCAACAGTCATATTTTTAGAAACTATTTGCTTTGATTTTTAAGCTCATAAAAGTTACAAATTGTACAGTTTTTCTGTTTTATTCTCTGCTCTGCACATGGCACATATCATATCATTGATGCTACAAAAATGTGTTTATATAATAAGCCCTGGAAACCAAACTCTTCCTTATGGATTCATTTTAAGTTGCTAGGATTTTAATTTCACAGTGTCATTTTTATTTTGTCATCTGGAGGGCAATATTCTTCAAGCGTATATCATCAATGGATACAAAATGTTTTCACTAAAATTGAACCTGTCACCGGCGAGTGCCCAACCTGATGACAGAAGAAATCATTGCTGAACTCCTAATGTGGCATTATTTCTGGGGGATCAGCTGGTCATCTAGTAGCAGATTGGTTAACTTGAACCCATCTCATCATGATGGGGGCACTATTTGTTCTGTTGGGATAAACATATATTTTAGGTAAAGCTTTTCCTTCCCTGCCTGCATACTTATAACAGCTCTACTTTTTGTGGTCTTACAGAATGCCTTATGTATTATTATAATGTCCTATATAATTTTACTTTCAACTAATGCAAATATTTTATAACAAAGAAAGCAAGACAGTGGGTTCCCACTCATAGAATTCACTAGTCTTACCATGTGCACCATTGTTCAGATATAGCTGGCTTGACAGAATGAGAGAATGGCCTAATAGAGGCTCACTTTTGGCACCAGGTAGGAGAGAACATCCTATAGAAAAAAATTTGCATTCCAAATCACCACCCTGGACTTAGAAAGCTTGGGTTCCTACTGCTCCAAGGAAGAAATACTTCCACAAGAGAAAAAGTTCTATTTATGTTGAATGAAAAGCTAAGACTTCCTCTCCCCCATATGTTAAGGCTTCTTATGCTGCTGAACCAACAGACAGAGAAGAGTGTCACTGTTCCAGCAGAAGTATTTGATCCCAATTACCAGACATAAATTGGGGTGCTACTACTACATTACAGTGGTGAATAGGGCTGTGTCTGGAGTTCAGGGGGCCCTTTGGGGCACTTCTTGCTCTCCCTTGAATAGTCCTATTCAATGGAAAACTATGTATCACTCAAAACAGGATCTTCAATGACTTAGATATCATAAGAGTAATGATTTGGGTTACTTCCATAAATAAAAAAATGTCATCCAGTTGTAGACCCTGGACTAGGGTGGCTTCTGTGGAGCTAAGGACCGACAGTGGCTATTCTTGGCTGGCTCAAAGGACACAGGCAAACAGCTGACCACAGGGTTAGGTTACAAGATAGCAAAAAGAAGAGAGTGTTCTTCTCTCAAGTTGCTAAGAACATTTCCAGTACAATAATTTATCTCCGTGTAGTAACGAAGAGAACTTAATCATCTGTGAACTAGACCAAGAGGGAGAAATGGGTATTAACTTGAAAGAAAAATGTGTCAAGAAGCAAACCCTTTTTCTCAACCCCTGCACAAGCTTTCTGTGGCCTTCTCCATTCTATAACAATGTCCAAGTGCACTCTATTGCTTAAGTTACAAATTCAGGGACATTCTTTGCCTTTTCCTGTCCTGTTGAGGGAGCCTGGCATACCGCAACAATTCAGACAGACAGACTTGGGTTCAAATTGCAGCTCCAATACTTTAGAGGGCTGTGACCTTGGGCAACATATATTTCATTTCTTACTCTCAATGTCTTTATCTGTAAAATGGAAATAATGATACCTAATAAATCTTGATTAGGGACAATATGAGAACAACGAATATATTGAACAAGCATGACTTGTAGAAAACAATTAAACACAACTTTATTTCCCATCATCCCTTTAAAATGTTTTAAGTGGATGTGATCTTCTCATTCTCCTTGATGGAAAAAAAAAAGTGCACATCCTGCAACTTTTTTTTTTTTCTTTTTGTCTTAGGTGATAGATAGTCCCACAGTTCTGTAACAAACAGAACCTGATTCCTTTAGAGACATCGAACAAGGGGAAAAAAACAAAATTAATTAGGCCTGGGGAAAAATAAAAAAAAAAAACTATCATATTCAAAAACTGTGTAAGTATTGATAGGAAGCCTAAAATAATCTATCGGTCATTTTTTAGAAATAATAAGATGTTTTTAAAATGTAGCTGGACCATGGTGGCTCATGCCTGTAATCCCAGAACTCTGGGAGGCCAAGGCAGGCAGATCACCTGAGGTCAGGAGTTTGAGACCAGCCTGGCCAACATAGCGAAACCCCTGTCTCTACTAAAAATACAAAAATTAGCCAGGAGTGGTGGTGGGTGTCTGTAATCCCAACTACTCAGGAGGGTAAGGCAGGAGAATCTCAAGGAGGTTATGGTAAGCCAAGATCACAGCACTGCACTCTAGCCTTGTTTGGTGACAGAGCAAGCCTCCATAGGAAAAAATAAAAATAAATAAATAAATAAATAAATAATTTTTAAAAAGGGAGCTGCTTATAAGATCAACATATAAAAGTTAATTCTTATAAACCTCCAGAATACATGAAGCACTCATATGAAACAATAAGGTAACAATAAGGTAAGACCAAATATCTATAAAATGAGGTAAGACCAAATATCTATAAAATATAGATACATGAAGACTTAAATTAGTGAAGAGATATACCATATTCAGAGAAAGAGAGACTATTATAAATATGTTAATTCTCTCCATATTGATCTATAAATTTAATACATTTCCAATTAAAGTTCCATTATAATGTTCTGAGGAAACTGACACCCTAATTCTAAACTAAA
Organism: Theropithecus gelada; assembly: GCF_003255815.1. Classification (NCBI taxonomy): domain Eukaryota; kingdom Metazoa; phylum Chordata; class Mammalia; order Primates; family Cercopithecidae; genus Theropithecus; species Theropithecus gelada. The sequence continues at coordinate 84,021,087 of NC_037668.1, forward strand.
TATGGAAGACCAAAGGTCAAGTAACAACTAAGATGCTTTCAAAGTGGGAGAATATCCTCTATTAGTTATTAAAGCTCATTATAATGTTTATTAATTAAGACAGTCTGGTATTGATGCAGTCACAGATGAACTAACCATAGGATTACAATAGAGAATTCTAAAAAAGACCTCCACATATAGGAAAAATTGTTATCTCACAGAGAAGCACCACAGATTATTTGAGAAAAGAGGATTTATTTATTAAATAGTTCTAGGTCAATTGGATATCCAATAAACAAATATATATTATATATATGTATAAAACTGATATATATATCAGATAAACTTTAAAATGTATAGATTTTATAGGAAACTACATGAGAATGGGATACAAATTACTTATTAAGACATGCAAAAATGCTAATATAAAACTTAAAAAGTCATACCTTCAACTATATTGAATTTGAAGACTTTTATTCATAAAGAAACCATAAAGACAGTGAAAAACTAAGCCAAAAACTAGATGAAGGTATTTGTAACACTTTTAAGTGACAAAGGATTGTGTACAGTATGTAAAAGTAATTATTATAAATTAATAAGAAGTCAAGTTACTCAAGAAAAGTAGAAAAAATATGAATTGGCATTTCACAAAAAATTACGCAGGTATGGCAATAAAATATTGGAAAAGATGTTCAACGTAGTAGTCTGGGAAATGAAAATTGGGATATGATTTTTATTCACCATATTAACAAGAAAATTATTAAGTCTGACATCTGTTGTTGAGGATGTGAAGGGAATGTAAATAAGTATAATAATTAGTTGGCATTCTTTTATAAAATTAAATATTTACATAACCTATGACCCAGAAGTTCCATTCCTGAAGATTTTTCTCTAGAGAAATAATACAAATGTGTATCAAGAGACATGCAAAAGAATTTTACAGCAACATTGCTTGTAATAGCAAAATAAATAAATAGGTAAAATTCCATTATGGTGTTCTGAAAAAACCGACTCCATAATTCTTAAACGTATATGAAAGAACAATGGTCAAATAATAACTAAGATGCTTTCAAAGTGTGAAGATAATGGAATACTATGCAGGCATAAAAATAAACAAGATCATGTATTTTGCAAGGACATGTATGAATTTGGAATCCATTATCCTCAGCAAACTAATGCAGGAACATAAAACCAAACAATGCATGTTCTCATAAGTGGGAGCCAGATGATGAGAATACATGGACACACGGGGGGAAACAACACACATTGGGGGCTGTCAGGGGTTGGGGAGGGAGAACATAGGAAGAATAGCTAATGGATGCTGGGCTTAATACCTAAGTGATGGGATGATCTGTGCAGAAAACCACCATGACACATATTTACCTATGTAATGAACATGCACAAATTGGACACATACCCCTAAACTTAAAAGTTGAAGGACAAAGAAAAACAACAAAGTGGGAGTATATTGTCTATTAGTTATCAGGACTGACATGATATTAATAACACATTATTAATATATAGGAAAATCATATTTGAATCATGGCATATTTACACATTTAAATAATATAGAACAATAAAAATTAATTAACTATAGCTATAGATTACTGCATAGATGAATTTTTTTTTTTTGAGACAGAGTTTCACTCTCGTTGCCCAGGCTGGAGTGCAATGGTGTGATCTCGGCTCACTGCAACCTCCATCTCCTGGGTTCAAGCGATTCTCCTGCCTCTGCCTCCCGAGTATCAGGGATTACAGGCATGCACCACCATGTCCAGCTAATTTTGTCTTTTAGTAGAGACAGGGTTTGTCCACGTTGGCCAGGTTGGTCTCAAACTCCCGACCGCAGGTAATCTGCCCGCCTCAGCCTCCCAAAGTGCTGGGATTACAAGTGTGAGCCACTGCACCCGGCCAGATGAATCTTAGTTGTAAAGTGAGTTTCCAATTATTATATTCAGTATTACAACAAAACTAATTTTGAAATATGTAGTTTGAAGAATAAACACATAAGTGATAAAACTATGGGAAAAAAATGATAAATACAGAAATCGAAAGGGAGGTTGCCTGTCAAAAGGAGGCATGATAATAAGGAGAAGTTAAGAATAGAGAGGTAGCTAGAGTATTAATAACATCTTACTTTTTACATTTGGTAATTAGTTCTTAGGTGTTCATTTTATTATTTTGCTTCATCTAGATTACACGTATCCTTTATGTTCCACAGGTTACTGAGGCTCTTTTCATGTTTTTTCAATCTTCTTTCCTCCCTGTAGTTATGATTGAATAATTTCTATTGACCTGCCTTCAAATTCAGTGACTCTTTCCTCTGTTCATTGCATTTTGCTAGGGAGACCATACAGTGAGTTATTTACTTCAGTTCTTAAATCTTTCAGTTCTAACATTTCAATTTGAATCTTTTTTTATAATTTTCTTTCTCTGCTGAAAGTTTCCATCTTTTCATTTATTTCAACAGTATTCATCTTTATCTTCTAGAGAATGGTTGTAATAACTGCCTTAAAGTCTAGGTGTGATAATTCCAACATCTGGGTTATCTCAGGGTTGATATCTATTGATTTTATTTTTCCCTAAGGGGAAGGCATCTTTTCCTGGTGCTTTGTATATAAAGTAATTTTGGATTACATCCTGAACATTTTGAATATTTTGTTGTAAGACCCTGTGTTTTCTAACAAATGTTGATTTATTGTTGTTGCCTTACAATTAAATCAGTTAGGTTCAGATCACACATTTTATCCCACTGGCTGTGGATTAGTTCCAACATAAGTTCAGTTTTCAGACTTTATTTTACTTTATTTAGGTGTGTTCCATACACATCCATTTCAAGGGTAAGTTAGGGACTGTGTTAGTTCATACACTGACTTAGGGTTCCCTTCCAAGAACTCTTCCTCCAAGATTCCCTCATACTTTTTGGTTCTCATGGGAACTAGATAACTCCTTTTCTGAGTTCTCTGGCTAGAAATTCAGGATTCCTTTCAGAATTTTATCCCCTTATGTTAATAAGAAATTATGCAATAATGGGCCAGGTATGGTGGCTCACACCTGTAATCCCAGCACTTTAGGAGGCTGAGGGAAGTGGATTACCTGAGCTTAGGAGTTCAAGACTAACCAGCGCAACATGGCAAAACCCTGTCTCTACGAAAAATACAAAAATTAGTTGGGCATGGTAGTGCTGCCTGTAAGTGGGAGGATTGCTTGACCCTGGGAGGCGGAGGTTGCAGTGAGCTGGGCTTGTGCCACTGCACTTCAGCCTGGGCAGTAGAGTGAGATCCTGCCTCAAAAAAAGAAAAAAGAAAAGAAAAGAAAAGAAAGAAATTCCACAAAATGTGTCTACCATTGGGGCAAAGTACTCTGAGAAAAGAAAGGGGATGGGCCAGGCACGGTGGCTCATGCCTTTAACCCCAGCACTTTGGGAAGCCTGAGGTGGGCGGATCGCCTGAGATCAGGAGTTCAAGACCAGCCTGGCCAACATGGTGAAACCCTATCTCTATAGAAATACAAAAATTAGCAGGGCATGGTGGTGGGCACCTGCAAGCCCAGCTACTCGGAAGTCTGAGGCAGGAGAATCACTTGAACCTGTGAAGCAGAGGTTGCTGTGAGCAGAGATCATGCCACAGCACTCCAGCCTGGGTGACAGAGTGAGACTCTGTCTCAAAAAAAAAAAAAAAGAAAGAAAGAAAGAAAAAGAAAAGAAAAGAAAAGAAAGAGGATGGAGAAACAGGGATTTCCCCTACATTCTTCAGGCTGGAGGGGTCTTTTTCCCAGTTAATTAGGCCAGAGAAACAGGCTATCTCCTTGGAACTTAGATGCCCACACCACAATCCCCCAGCTTCCATGCAGCTTCCTAAATGGGGCTGGTGCTGCTGGGGAAATGCCAGGGAAAAAAATGAAAGAAAAAAAGAAAAACAAACAACAGGGATTTCTTCCCAAACTCTCCAGCTCATGGAAGGTCCCTGTGTCCATTCCTCTGGCTAAAAAGTGGGAGATCCCTTTCAGAGATTTTCCAACACTTAGCACATTTTAATTATTTCATATTTATTTAGAATGACTTAATTCTGTGCTACTCCCTGGATAATAAGCCTCATGCAAGCATGTGTGTGTGTTATGTCAGAATTGTGTCATCCCACACAGTAGGTAGTCAAGATATGTTTGCTGACAGATTGCATGGTATCTGACACTTAGTTGCTATACAAAGTGCTATCTGGACTCTGCCTATAACCGCTTGCCTTTATTTTAGTGCACACTAACCTGACCTCCAATTGCAAGCTTGTGGATTTCTCTGCCTGAGGTCTTTCTCAGGCAACTGAAGCATGCTTTGTCTGCATCTGCAGCAGGTTAGTGCCAGAAAGTTAACATCTGCTGAAGAAAGACCTCAACCAATGACTAAAGGAGTTGGTTTATAAATACCCCAGCCCATTTCCCCTCAGGTAAGTTAATTCTGTGCACTGGGTTTCAGAATTTTTCCAGCAGGGTTTAGCTTCAGTTGTCAACAGTGGTAGTAGGTTTGAAAATGCCCAATTTGTTGGCTATTTCCCTTCTCTGACTCACTTTGCCATTTCTATTTTGATGTTTCCTTATCCTCTTAAATAAACTACTTTTACCTAAATCCTTGCTTTAGGGGTCTACTTCTGGGGTGACCCAAACTAAGGTATCTACATACTGTACATACCCAGGAATGGGGGTTTTATTAAGATGTTTTCTTGTAGTTGGTAGACGGACAGAGCACTGGACTTCAAGTCAGGAGGTCCTTGTTTATCCATTTGTCAGCTAGGTAACCTTGAACAAATTCCTCAATTTTTCCGAGGCACAGATTTCCTCGTTTGAAATGTAGAGTTAATAAAATCTACCTCATAATGTTCTTGTGAGGATTAAATAAAATAACATCATATATGAGCAAATACCTATTCTGGAGGCTGGCACATAGTGCATCCGTGTATGCTGGTTCACTGTACGTATAAATAATTCTTTCTTGTGCTGTGAACTATCATGCCTATTTTATTTTTTTCCTGATGGGAAGTGGGGGGTTGTATTCACATGTCGCGTGAACATCAGGAATTGCTAATGGTGGGGAAATGTTGGAGCGATTGTATTGTTTCATCTTGAGGAGCATGCTTCTAATTAGAAAGAGCCTGTTTTATTTCAACATAAATGGGCAATAGCTCAGCAGATGGTCCCACTATTCCTGAGTCCCAATGTGCTCCAGAGGAAATGTACAACAAACACTTCAGAGTGAGTGCATTGTTTTTTAATTTATATGGAGTTCTCTTTTATTTGAAAATTGTTTCATGAAGTTTTCATTACTTCACAGACTTTTGGCCCTTAAAGAGACCCTAGTGATCAGTAGGAATAACTCCCTATTGTTTTATAGTTAAGGAATCAGAGGCTCTATTGCTTCTCCTCCCCAAAGGCATTTCAGGAACAGTGACAACTATCTTCAACTATTTAAAAGATTAATAAATAAGAGATCAATAAGTCTTACTAAACTGACTTCAGAAATTAATGGAGGTGGGGCATGTTGAATTCCACTTGAGGGGGAAGATTTTACCAACTAAAGCTGTCCAACAACCAAGAAGATGGCTAATGTGAAAAGTTTGCCATCACTGGATGTATGTAAGAGGACACTGAACCTGTGGGGCATTTTGGAAGGGATTCTTGCTCTGTGGGAGGGAGACTTAACTGGGCACTAGAGTCCCTTGCAAGTTTATAATTGGACAGTTCTGGGTTTCTTATAGCAAATACCTTGCACAGTACAGAGTGCATAATATATGCACAGTAGAAACATGATGATTATTACCAAACATTCTGTGCCCCCTAAAGTTGCCATAGAGATAATTAATTCTCTTCTTACTTCTATGAGTATCTTCTTTCTTCATATAGACACTCCATTCATTTTATTTCTCTCTGCCTGCAGGAGCCCAGGGGATGTCATAGTCCTGTTTCCAAGCATGTGGGAAACTCCAGTGTTTGACACAAGCGGGGCTTCTAGGAGGCCAGACTTGGCAACAGGGAAGAATATGGCTGTAGAAGCCGTGGAGGGGCACTGCTTGGACCATCCTTCAAGAAAGAACTTGCCAAAGCTGCAAAGAGTATGGTGAGCTGACTCCTCCAGATACTAGCACCTTTAGGACTCATCTTGGCTTTCTTGCTGAGGTCTCAGAAGTCCCAGAGAGCCCCTTGCTAATGACTGAGCATGGTAAAAGTGCCAAGTGACCATTTCAGCATGAATTAGGACTCTTCTTTCAGGTTATCTTTGCTCTGTGACTGGCTGTTGCATCAGTGCCTTTATCAGACCTGCATCATAATCTGAGGCTACTTCAACTTAACCTTGCCCCTTTCCTCTGTCTTTCCCAGGTATTGGATCTACATCATAGTCTGAAGGTGTTCCCTGCCCCATCCTGCTTCTTTTCCTGTCACCTTTCATAGTACCCTCACCAAAGCCCCAACTCCATCTCAACCTCTGCTGTCAGAAGGACCAGTTGACTCCGTGGCTGACCCGGGAGCTACGGAGCCCATGACAAAGGGAACAAAAGACCACATCCCAAAAGTAGGAGAATCTGAATCATTAGCATGATTGAGAAAACAAGAAAGGGAATTGAAGAACAGGATGTACAGGGAAAAGTCAGAAGGCAAAAATATGAGGTTTGGAGGCAGTTTCTTTGAAGAAAATATTCTAGAATGGGGATCATTTCCATAAAGACTCCCAGCCACACACTAGGGTCAGTGTTCCTCAGACAGAAGACACTTAATAATGTTTTATCTAATGGAGACCAGGAAAAGGGAGAGAAACTGCCTATGCTCTGTCCATTGACACTGGCTGTTGCATTGCACAATATAGCAGTATCAACAACAGGCTTTACACACGTGGAAGTGCCAGCTTTTATGGGGCAGATAATAACACCTAATATTTTATTGCTTGCCTGGTATGCATCAGGTTCTATTCCCTGCTGTTAGTTCATTTAACAGTTTCTGAGGGTCAGAAATCTGAGAGTAGCTTGCTGGATTGGGGTTTTCATGAGGTTGTAGTCAGGGCTACAGTCATTTCAAAGCTTACCTCGGAATGGAGGAAAAAAATCCAGATCACATGTGGTTATTGGCAGGCCTCAGTTTCTCACCATGTGGGCCTTTCCATAGGGCTGCTTGACATAGCAGCTGGCTTCCCACAAAGTGAGTAACCCAAGACAGAGACAGCAGTCAAGGCAGAAGCCACAATATTTCCTAACTTCCTTCATCTCAGAAGTGGAATTCCCTCATTTACAGCATATCCTATTGTCAGAGACAAACCCTGGTACAGTATGGGAGAGCACTACACCAGGGTGAGAATACCAGGAGGGCGGGATCTATGAGACCATCTTGCAGGCTGGCTACCAGAACCTCTAAAGGAACAATATGAAATAGGTGTGTCACCATGGAGGAAAGTGAGGCTCAGAGAAACTGCAGTACCGGTGGAAAGTCAAGGTTTGAACTGAGAGTCTATGTTCCTAACCACTATGCTATACTGCTTCTCCAAACAGAGGAATAGAAGATAGGGAAGAAAGAAGATGAATGCGGTTCAACTTGATCATTGTGGGTAGTTAAGCAAGAAATGTCACAAACAATGATAATTTGTATAGAAATATACAGCTTAACAGAACAATTCCTCATTAGCAAGGGTAATCTTTACATCAAACCTATAAACAAGGAATTATTTTCCCATTTTCCAGATGACAAAAACTCAGAAAGACTAAGTGCTTCGTGCTTCCCCGTAGTCACACAATTGATACACAGTGGAGTTCAACTCAGTTCTTCATTTCTTTTTTCTTTCTTTCTTTCTTTCTTTCTTTCTTTTTTTTTTTTTGAGATGGAGTCTCGCTCTGTTGCCCAGGCTGGAGTGCAGTGGTGCGATCTCGGCTCACTGCAATCTCCGCTGCCTGGGTTTACTTACGCCATTCTCCTGCCTCAGTCTCCCGAGTAGCTGGGACTACAGGCCCCCACCACCACAACTGGCTAATTTTTTGTATTTTTAGTAGAGACAGGGTTTCACCGTGTTAGCCAGGATGGTCTCAATCTCCTGACCTTGTGATCTGCCCTTCTCTGCCTCCCAAAGTGCTGGGATTACAGGCGTGAGCCACCGCGCCGGCAGATCTTCATTTCTAAGTACGGAACTCTACGCTGTGCATCAGCTATTCTTTCCACTAAAAAAACAAGGACAAATTGGTGTTTTCGATTCTCTAGCAATAGAAAATAAGGTAACAAAATTGGGGAGGAGCACCAAGAAATTTGTTAGTTATGTGTGAAGTAGAGAAAGCCTGCATTGAAGAATGGAATTGGTTGGAATTTTTTCAGTGTTTCTTAAAAATAATATACATACAGAAAAGCATACATATAACTAGCATTTGCCTTGTTGAACTTTTATAAATGAAAAAGCCAAATCAAGAAATAGACATTACCATTCACTCCAGAATCTCTTTCGTTCCCACTTTTTGTTATTACCCCTCACTCGTGAACCACTATGCTGACTTATAAAACCACAGATTAGTGTCACTGTTTTTGAAGTTTATATAAATTGAATCACACAAAAAGTATATGATCCCATTTATACAAATAGCTCCTTTCACTTAATGTTATATCCATGAAATTTATCCACAGTGTTGTGTACACTTGTATTTTTTCATTCTCAATGTTGTATAGTATTCCACTGTGTGAAGGTACAATTTATTTATCCACTGTACAAAGGGTTAGCAAACTACAATTCATGGGCCAAATTTGGCCCACCTCTTATTTCGGTACAGCCTAAAAGCTAAGAATGTTTTCTATATTTTTAAATGCTTTAAAAAATCAAAAGAGTAACATTTCATGGCACATGATAATTATATGAAATTTAAATTTCAGTGTCTATAAATAACTTTATGGAACATATCATGCTTACTCATTTTCATATTATCTGTGGTTGCTTTCATGTTACAATGGTACAGTGAAGTAGTTACAACAGAGACCATACGTAGTACTATTGCTTTGCACGGTTGCTCGGGGTGCCAGAAATATTAATGATGCACTTATAATTCAGTTTTGCCTCTTGGACTGAAAATTTACCATCTGGCTCTTTACAGAAAATGTTTGCTGATATCTACCTTATATTCTTGATGGGTATTAGGGCAGTTTCTAGTTATATACTATTATGAATAGTGCTGCTTTGAACATTCTATTTCATGTTTTTGGTGAACTTACATAAGCAGTTATTTTGGGTGCATATCTAGGAGTGGAATTGCTAAGTACTAGGATGTGTTCAGCTCAGTCGGTACTGCCAAAGTGAGTTGTACCAATTTCACGTTCTAACCAGCAATGTATGAGAACTTTACTTGCTCCATATTCTTACCAATGGCATGTATTTTATGTCTATTTCATTTAATCATCTGGTGAATGTATAGTGGTAATGCAAGAATGGTTTGAGGCAGGAGAATGGCGTGAACCCGGGAGGCGGAGCTTGCAGTGAGCCGAGATCGTGCCACTGCACTCCAGCCTGGGCAACAGACCAAGACTCCGTCTCAAAAAAAAAAAAAAAAGAATGGTTTTGTAATGATAATTACAGCAACTTTTTTTCTAGGCTCTGCTAGTAGTTTCACTTACATTACGGCTTTATAGACAAGTCCATTTTATAGACATAAAAATAGTAGTCAGCAAAGTTAAGGAATTTTTAGGTCACACAGGTACTAAGGAGCAGGACAAGGATTTGATTGACTTTATAGCCTATGTCCCTTCTATTACACTAAGCTGCCTCTCCATATGACAATTTAAAGAAACATTACACCCTTGGAGAGTATCAGCACTTGCAGTGTGTTCAGTATTCAAACATTTGTTAGAAAAAAGAGAGTGATGGTTTATGAAAAGTAGGTACAGGGTGAGCATACCCTCATTTCTGCTACTTCCTGCTGCAGTGGTTAACTTTGTGCCTTCTTCCTCCCCTCAGTCCTCTGGCTGGTTATGTTTATTACCTGTTCTGACAGTTGAGGCCTGTGGTGAAAAATGATAACAGATTTGTATTCTCAAGATCATCTCCAGATGCCGACTAGAAGCACCTCTGGATTCATGATATATTTGTCTTTAGTATTTCTTGAAGATGAATGATTGAAAAAAAAGTTCTAGGAGCACTTCAGCGTAAATCATAGAGAATCTCTTTCTTTGGCAATATGGAATGTGTTTCTCTATTTCTTCAAGAAGAATAATGTGTGTATTAATAACTTGGTTGGAATGGGGACTGGGCCAAGATGAGATGATCACGCAAATCATTATTGATGATTTCTCGTAGCCAAACAATCTGTTCCCTCAAACCTGGAGTTTGTCATCTGTTGGTAAATGACTGCTGAAACGCCACATCTGAGTCATTTGCATGAGTCCTCTCCTCTCCATTCATCCCAACTGCTACTTTGCCCAACCAGCTTTAAAGTATTTTTTTTAGTCTAAATTGCAAAACTCTCATATCATATTTAACTTCCTCTCCTATTCAAATTGATCCTATTCTCCTATTCTCTCCCATTCAAATTGACCCTAGAATCGTCCTGCTGATCTGTTGATGCTGTTGTCTTGATCAAATACTTCCAGAGACTCATTATTGCCTATATCAGTGCTGTACGATCATTTTTGATTCTGCACCACTACCAGTGAAAATTACATCTATGAATTTACATAAAATTTATAATGTATATATGAGGCATTTACTTATGAATTTGTATTTTTATATAAAAAATATGAAAATGTACAGTTTTTAAAGGATGAGGTAGCATATATCAAGGGTCAGCAAACTTAAAAAAAAACACAGATAGTACAGATTTTAGGTTTCTGTGGATGATAAGGCTCTATCACAGCTCCTCAGCTCTGCCATTATGGTGCAAAAGCAGCCATAGACACTATGCAAACAAATGGGTATGACCGTGCTCTAATAAAACTTTATTAAAATGGCCAAATTTGGTCTGCAGTCCATATTTTGTGGATACCTGATATATATCTTTAGCTACTTCAGATGTGGCCAAGGTCAAACTGGACCTAAGAACTCAAATACTCCTGACTTTCCTCCCCATCTCTGCTGTGCATGTCTATGCTGTTCTACCTGCAGCTGAAGCCTGGCTTCTTCTGCTCCACAGACTACCACACAGCAAAATCTGGCTGGCAGCAGGTCTCAACTTTAATGTTACAATCCAGGCACACACCAAGAGCCCTGTTCAACTCTCTTCATTCTAGATGGAATTTCCCAGAAAAAAGCTTATTCACCCAACTTAGTGTGCCCTTGCCATTTCAGTAACATTATATCCCATGGCGATTTTTACCACAGCCACTCAGATGGAGAGAAAGGGAGCAATTCCTCCAGAAGGCATGACAGGCAAACAACTTCGTCAGTATCTTCTACCATAAGGAGCAGCACAAAGAAAGAAGTAATTAATTATCACAATAGTTAGAATCATTTTCATAAAGAAAAGCAACTGTAGTTATAGAAAGCATATGAGAGATAAGTTGGCTTATATTGCTGAGCACTTATTGTGCATAGAACTATGCAAACAAATGAGTTATGACTGTGTTCTATGTGGTAGTTTCTTTAAGGCAATGAGTGGTTTTCAAATCACTTTTAGCATCTATGCCAGAAAGAATGTGTTATGTTATGCTGTGGTAACAAACAATTCTAAAATCTCAGTGGCTTCAGAAAGCAAAGATGAATTTCTTGTTCATACTACATGTCTATTATGAGTTGGCCAAGGGTTCTTCTCCCCCTTCTCCATCAGGAATACATGTGAACTGAACATCCCCCAACTGTCTACCATAGCAGGAAGAAAAGGAAGGGGTGAATCATGCAACAGTCTTTAAAGGTTTCTTCGTGAAAGTGACACACATTGTGTTCACTTATACTTAATTTGCCTAATCACTTAACTTTAAAAAGGTTAAATGAGCAATTAAGTGATGTCCTTGGATTGTATTACTGGTACCAATTACATGCTACTCTCCTGAAATAGGACTGTGTACCTTTACCATACATTGTTACGTGACTGTGGGACAAGTACATGTTCCCATTTCATCAATATTATGCTTGGCCATATGGCTTGCTTTGGCCAATTAAATGTAATCAGAAGTGATATGTGTTACATTTGAGCAGAAAATGTAAAGCCATCATATGGTTCTGTCATTGTTCTTTTCCCTGATACAAAAATGATATGTCCCAAATAAGGGTTGTTCAGGCAGCCTCTGTTCTAGAATGAAGGTGATACATAAAGTCAAGTCATGTCTACCTGCAGTCAACATGTCAATTACATGAGAAATGAACGTTTGTTCTTATAAACCACTGAGGGGTTGGAGTCTTTTGTTGTAGCAGTATAACCCAGAAGAATGTGACCACTACAGAGAAGAACCAGAGATATCAATAAATAGCTCTAATGACTAACACGACCAGCCTTTATAATGTCAACATTTTTACTCGCTTGCCTCTGTGCACACATTATACACACACCCGTCTTCAAGGAGTCACCCCAAAAGTCTGTCCAACCACTACATCCAACACAAAGTTCAAGTTATCTGGATGTGTTCGTTTGCTAGGGCTGCCATAACAAATACCACAGACTGGGTGACCTAAACAACAGAAGTATATTTTTCACAGTTCTGGAAGTCCAAGATGGAGATATTGGCAGGATATTCTTCCAAGGGCCCTCTCCTTGGATTGTAAATAGCTGTGTTTTCTCCCTTGTCTTCACGTGGTCCTCCCTCTGTGCCTATCTGTGCCCTAATCTTCTCTTCTTATAAGGACAACAGTCATGATGAATTAGGGACAACCTATATGATACTATTTTACCTAATTTCCTCTTTATTTAAAGCCCCTATCTCCAAATGCAGTTGCATTCTGAGACACTGGGGGTTAGTACTTCAATATATGATTTTTGGAGGGGGGACAATTCAGCTCGAATACTGGGCTACGTGCAGCAATCAGAGCATCAGAGCATTTGTGCAAAGTTGTCTTTTTATCAGGTCCAGATGTGGCTTCTCTTGATGTGGAGACCTTTGTACTAAAAAGACAAATCATCTGTGCCCTACACACCCAATATACAAGAGAACAGAAAAGCCACAATAAATAACTTCATTCAGAGAGAGAAACTACAGCAGACACACAGCAGAAACTGTTCCACAGTAAATCGGAAATCCTAACAGGCAGAAATCTTGAAGGTCCCCTACTTAAGAGTAGAGAATGTGCCTAAGTAAAGCCCGACTCAACACTCAGGGAGTATCATCCTTCTACTTTTATCTCCATTGTCCTTGGCTCTGACCTCTGGAGATTGTATCTTTTTCATTACAGACATACCACAGGGATGTTGTGGATTCAGTTCCAGACCACCACAACAAAGCAGATATCACAATAAAGCAAGTCACGCAAAGGTTTTGGTTTACCAATGCATATAAAAGTTATGTTTACACTACACAGGAGTCTATTTGGCGTGCAATAACACTATGTCAAAAAAAGTACATATGATAATTTTTTAAATTGTGCTGCTAAAAATTGTTAATGAACATTTGAGCCTTCAGCAAATCCTAATCTTTTTGCTCATGGAAAGTTTTGCCCATGTTGATGGCTGTTGGCTGATCAGGGTGTGGTTGCTGAAGGTTGGGGTCACTGTGGCAATTTCTTAAAATTGGACAACAATGAAGTTTGCTGCATTGCTTTACTTCCTTTCATGAAAGATTTTTCTGTAGCATGCAATGCTGTTTGATAGCAAATTTTAAAATGTTTTTTTAATTGACACATAATATTTGTACATATTTATGGGGTACATAGTGATATTTTGATACATACAATATATAGTGGTCAGATCAGGGTAATTAGCATACCGATCATCTCAAACATTTATCATTTCTTTTTACTGGGAACATTCATTATCCTCTCTTCCTGCTATTTGAAGATTTAATGTGCCATTAACTATAGTAATCCTACAATGCTATAAAACAATAGAACGTATTCCTCCTATCTAGCTGTAATTGGTTTCTGTTAACAAACCTCTGTTTCTCCCCTTTTCCCTACCCTTCCCAGCCTCTAGTAACCTCTATTCTTTTTATTTCTATGGGACTTTTATCTTCCTCACGTGAAGGAGAACATGCAATGTTCAACTTTCTCCTTCTGGCTTATTTCACTTCATATAATGTCCTTCAGGCTCATCTATGTTGCCACAAATGACAGGATTTCATTCTTTTTTATGGTTGAATAGTATTCCATGCTGTATATATGCCACATTTTCCTTATCCATTCACCTGCTGTTGGACACTTGGGTTGATTCCATATCTTGGCTATTGTGAATAGTGCTGCAATAAACATAGGCGTATAGAAATCTCTGTGACATACTGGTTTCCTTTTTTTTAGATATCTACCTAGTGGGATTGCTAGATCATATGGTAGTTCTATTTGTAGTTTTTTGAGGAACCTTTATGCTCTTTTCCATAGTGGCTGTACTCTTCCACATTCCTAGCAAAAGCATGTAAGAGTGCCCTTTTCCTTACAACCTCAACAGCATTTGTGATTTATTTGTCTTTTTGATAATAGCCACTTTAATTGAGGTGAGACTATACCTTATTGTGGCTTTGATTTTGTGATTAGTGATGTCAAGGATTTATTCTTTATTTATTGGCTATTTGTATATCTTCTTGTTAGAAATGTTTATTCAGATCATTTGCTATTTTTTTAATTGAATTGTTTGATTGCTTTGCTGTTGAGATGTTTGAGTTTCTTGTATATTCTGGATGTTAAGCCTTGTCACAGGAATAGTTTATACATATTTTCTGTCATTCTGTACATTGCCTTTTCGCTGTGTCAATTGTTCTCTTTGTTGTACAGAAGCTTTTTGGTTTGAAGTAATCCCATTTACTTTTGTTTTTGTTGCCTGCATGTTTGAGTTCTTATTCGTAAAACTGCTTCTCAGACTAATATCCTGGATCGTTTTCCCTGTTTCTTCTAGTAATGTTATAGTTTCAAGTCTCATACTTAGAATTTTAATCTATTTTGAGCTTTCTTATTTAGAGTGAGAGATAAATGCTCTTCAAAATCAGAATCAATCCTCTCAAACCCTGCTGCTGCTTTATTAATTAAGTGTATGTAATATTCTATTTGTTGTCTTTTAAACAATGTTCATGGTATCTTCACTAGGAGTAGATTCCATCTCAAGAAACTACATTATTTGCTCATCCATAAGAAGCAACTCCTCATCTGTTCAAATTTTATGATGAGATTACAGAAATTCAGTCTCATCTTCTGGCTTTACTTCTAATTCTTATTCTCTTGTGATTCCTAGCGTATTTTCATTTACTTCCTCCACTGAAGTCTTGAACCCTTCAAAGTCAACCATTATGACTTGAATCAACTCCTTCCAAACTCCTGTTAATGGTGACATCTTAACCTCTTCCCATGTTCTTAATGGCAACTAGATGATGAACCCTTCCCAGAAGGTTTTCAATTGACATTTCCCAGATCTATCAGAGGAATGACTATCTACAGCAGCTATAGCCCTTTAAAATTTATTTCTCTAATAATAAGACTTGAAAGTCAAAATTACTCCTTAATCCATGGACTGCAGAATGGATTTTGTGTTAGCAGGCATGGAAACAACACTTATCTCCTTTTATATATTCATTGGAGTTCTTGGGTGACCATGGGTGTCAATGAACAGTAATATTTTTAAAGTAATTTTTTTTTCTGAGCAGTAGGTCCCAATAATGGGATTAAAATATTCAGTAAACCATACTGTAAATAGATGTGCTATTATCCACACTTTTTTGTTACATTTCTAGAGCACAGAGAAAGTAAAGTTAGCATTATTATGAAGGGCCATAGGATTTTCAAAATGGCAAATGAGCAATGACTTTAATTTAAAGTTGTCATGTGCAGTAGCCTTTAACAAGAGAGTCAGCCTGTCCTTTGAAACTTTGAAGCCAGGCATTGACTTTTTCTCTCTAGCTGTGAAAGATGTTATCTTCATCTGATAACGCTGTTTTAATCTACATTGAAAATCAATTGTTTAGTGTAGCCACCTTCATCAACAATCTTAGCTATATCTTCTGGATAACTTGCTGCAGCTTCTAAATCGGCACCTGATGCTTCACC
The DNA here is from genome assembly GCF_003255815.1 of Theropithecus gelada. NCBI lineage: Eukaryota > Metazoa > Chordata > Mammalia > Primates > Cercopithecidae > Theropithecus > Theropithecus gelada. The sequence goes on from NC_037668.1 coordinate 84,037,171, forward strand.
TTGCCCTTTTATATGTGAACATGACTTTGTTCTTAAACCTCATGATCCAACCTCTTCTAGCTTCCAACTTTTCTTTGCAGCTTCCTTACCTCTCTCAGCATTTACAAAATTAAAGAAAGTTGGGGCCTTGCTCTGGATTAGGCTTAGACTTAAAGGAATGTTGTGGATGGTTAGATCTTCTATCTAGATCACTCAAACTTTCTCCATATCAGCAATAAGGTCATTTCACTAAATCATTTGTGTATTCACTGGAGGAGAACTTTTCATTTCCATCAAGAACTTTTTCTTCGCATTCACGACTTGGCTAAACATTTGGCAGAAGGTGCCTAGTATTTGGTTTACCTTGGCCTTTAAGATGGCTTTCTCACTAAACTTAATTATTTCTAGCTTTTGATTTAAAGTGAGAAACATTAGTTTCTTTTTTTCACTTGAACACTTAGAGACCATTATGAGGATATTAAATGGTCCAATTTCAACATCGTTTCTTCTTAGAGAATAGGGAGACCTTAGGAGAGGAAAAGAGACGGGGGAACAGGTGGTTGGTGGAGTAGTCAGAACACACACATTTATTGATTAACATTGCCATCTTATATGGGTGTGGCTTGTGGTGACCCACAACTATCCCAATAGTAACATCAAAGGTCACTGATCACAGAGAGGCTGAGTGACTTCTGTCCTGGTGAAGTAACAACAGAAAGAATCCCCTCCACCAAGAAAGCTGCCCTTCCCAAGTCTTCTTCAAATTGGCCTGCGTGGTAGTCTCCCAAGACATTTCTTTTCCTCCTTAGTGATGTATAACTTTTGTTCATTTTTGGTCATAGGAGAAATTCCAAGATAGAAGAGAGGTAAGTTGAAGTGATTGAGAAAGGATGGAATGCCACGTCTGTTGAGGTTGAGAGGTAGGCTCAGCGGTCCACCCTTGTGTGATCTTGAGCAAGCTCAGTGACCTCAGAGCCTCTGTTTCTCACTGGTTAAATGAGTATAACACAGGTGGCTGGGGAAAATGGTAGACAGGTGACAGGACTAACGTGCAGCTCCCACTTGGGTGGACAGAACAGTGTGTAGAGACTCACACTGTGAAGTTCTGCTCCAAGAACCACCGCAGGGACATACCAGGAAAACCAAAAGAATTCACAGACCCTTTGAAAGAAGCAGTTTGCCACTATGAACTCCCCGAGACAGCTGAAAAACTGTGAGTTCCTAAAGTGTGAGAGGGGGAAAAGTCCACTTTGAATTCTTATCCCTATTGAGGAAAATGGAAATCGAGATCATAGGAGAAGAATTTAACCTTACCTAGAACTGAAATGGATTTAGGGAGCTGAGTGAAATATAAAAGCAGAAGCAGCAGCAGGAAGAGCCCTGTAGGCACTCCTGATCACCAGCTCGAGCCCAGGAAAGCCATCCCTGGCTTTATTACCTCAAAGGGGTCCTTGAGAAAAGCAGCCAGTGAAATTGGGCAGGGGCCACAAGGTGAAGAAAGCTTCTAGTTTGTTACAATTAAATTTTGTAATAACTTTGAGCATAAAATTCCCTGACTAGAATCTGGGTTTGAGGGGGGCAAACAGGAAGTGCAGATACAAGCACAGAAGCCACAGCTGATGGTGTGGGCAGGTGGGAAAAGGAGAGGACTGAGAGTCCTGCTTGCTTTCTCAGAAGGGAGGCTTGTCGCCTTGGGCAAAATATCAGCCCCGCTCACAGGCTGCCTGGATATAAACTTGTTGCTGTTGGTGGGGCACAGTGAGAGTGAGACTGGCCTTGCTGGCTGCATGGGAACTAGGTGAGGCCTGTCACTCTCGGCTTTTGTCCACTTCCCTGGTGACCTGTATGACATAGCAAAGGCAGCCATAATTCCCCTGGGAACGTAACTCCATTGGCCTGAGAGCCAACACTCATCCCCCACAGTGGCTACATCAAGCCCTGCTCAAGGAGAGTCTGAGTTCAGACCCGTTTAACCCTGTCCCCAACCGATGGTTTTCCTCTACCTGCCCTGGTAGGCAAAGCAAAATACATGAACACTTGGGAACACTATGGCCCTGCCCATTGCCTGAGAAATGCCAGTACTTATCTTGGCCAATGTAGGACAAGCTTATATCCCCCTTCTATTACCATAGTTGGTGCTCTCTTGAAAGTACCACCTCCTGACTGGAGGCCAACTAACTCAAACCATCACAGCAACTCATAACAGAACAACCCTGCTCCAAATAAGGAATAAACAACAGTTAATTCTACTTCCTGCAACACCGTGGCTAATCAGAGGTCCTGAGTCTATCTGTGTGACAACTTCACTGCTAGCTTAACCAGCATTCAAGAAAACCAGTGCACTAAACAAAACTACAACAAGGACTCCCACAGAGTCCACTTCACTCCCCTGCCACCTGAACTAGAGCAGGCGGGGATATTCATGGCTGGGAGACCTGAAGACAGATCAAATAAGAGGACTGTTTGCAGACATTCTGCAGCATCAGCCAGGAGCCCAGGAGCCCCAGTGGGTAGCTAGACCCAGAAAGATACTAACAATTGCTATACTCTGGCTCTCAGGAAACCTGATGATGAGGGGAAGGAGGAGAGCACCACATCAAGGGATCACCCCATAGGACAAAAGAATCTCAATGGTAGTCCTTGAGTTTTAGATCTTTCCACTAAAACCATCTACCCAAATGAGAAAAAAACAGAAAAATAATTCTGGTAATATGAGAAAACAAGGTTCTATAAAACCCTCAAAAGATAACACTAGTTCTTCATCAATGGGTCCCAACCAAGAAGAAATCTCTGAATTGCCAGATAAAGATTCATAGGGTTGATTATTAAGCTACTCAAAGAGGTACCAGAGAAAGGTGAAAACCTACTTAAAGAAATAAAAAAATACATGATATGGATGAAAATGTCTCCAGAGAAATAGATATCACAACAAAAAGACAATCACAACTTTTGGAAATGATAAATGCACTTAGATAAATGCAAAATACACTGGAAAGTTTCAGCAATAGAATTGAACAAGTAGAAGAAAGAATGTCAGAGCTCAAAGACAAGGCTTTTGAATTAACTAAATCTGCTAAAGACAAAGAAAAAAGAATTTTCAAAAAATGAACAAGGCTCCAATAAATTAGAGATTATGGTAAATGACCAAGCATAAGAATTGGTGTTCCTGAGGAAGAAGAGAAATCTCAAGTTTGGAAAACTTATTTGAGGGAATAATTGAGGAAAATTCCTTGCTGTTGCTAGACATCTAGACATCCAAATACAAGAATCTCAAAGAACACCTGGGAAATTCATCACAAAGAAATCATCGCCTAGGCACATACTCATCAGGTTATTTAAAGTCAAGATGAAGGAAATAATCTTAAGAGCTGGGAAGCAAAAGCATCAGGTAACCTATAAAGGAAAATCTATCAGAGTAAGAGCAAATGTCCCAACAGAAACCCTACAAGATAGAAGGGATTGGAGTCCTATTTTTAGCCTCTTAAACAAAACAATTATCAGCCAATAATTTTGTATCCAGTGAAACTAAGCTTCATAAATGAAGGAGAGATGAAGTCTTTTTCAGACAAGCAAATGCTGAGAGAATTTGCCACTACCAAGCAAGCACTACAAGTAATGCTAAAAGAAATCTGTTTCTAAATTTTGAAACAAAACCTCAAAATATACCAAAATAGAGCCTCCTGAAAGCATACATCTCACAGGGCCTATAAAACTATAACACACACACACACATGCATGCATGCACACACACACACACAAAGAACTAGCATAGTTCAGGCAACAGCTAGCATAATCAATAGAACAGTACCGCACATCTCAATACTAGAATGGAATGTAAATAGGCTAAATGCTCCACTTAAAAGATACAGCCCAGCACGATGGCTCGTGCCTGTAATCCCAGCACTTTGGGAGGCCAAGGTGGGCAGATCACAAGATCAGGTGATCGAGACCATCCTGGCAAACACAGTGAAACCCCGTCTCTGCTAAAAATACCAAAAAGCTTAGCTGGGCATGGTGGTACGCGCCTGTAGTCCCAGCTACTTGGGAGGCTGAGGCAGGAGAACAACCTGCTCCAAATAAGGAATAAACAACAGTTAATCTCATATTTCAACTTTCCTCCACAACCTTCTGCTTTTGCTCAGTCTCCAGAGTTTTCAGGTTAGTTAGTGTTTTGTATCTTTTTCCAAGTTCGGTTATTTGCAGTAGCTCACTACTCCATACTGGAGGTGAAATTTTAATTCCAATTTTTAAAATTTAACAAGAAGTTCAATTTTTATAACATTAAGGTTTTATGGAGTCATTAACTGAGATGAATAAAGATGTTTTACTAAACCCATGAAGGTTGAAATTAAAGTTTATGATTCCCAAGTTGCCATCTTATTTCATACTCAGCATCCAATTTCATTTCCTGTTTTGTTTTGGTTGCACAGTATTGAGAAAGCTTGATTTATATGAGTACATAATTGTAAAAGAGTTTTTTAAAAAACTAATTTATCTTAGCATATCAGTCAATAAAACAGAAGCTTTATTCTGAGGTTTGCATAAAGAGGAGTCAGACTGGCAACATGATCCTCTAATCCAAGTTTTTTATAAACATTCTGTGAGAAGCTAACATCCATTGTCAAATGTGTTTGGAAGAATTTGCCTAGTATACTCCACTACAGAATCATGACAAATTCTAGATCTTGAGAAGAAATCTTTTAAGTCCAATTCAACTCACGTTTCCCAAAATTATTTATCACATAATCCTTATTTCAAAAAATACCTGGTAACAAATTGCAGGATCTGTGTTTTAAAATTTGGAAAATAAAAATTCATAATCCCAAAGAAAAGGAGAAAAAGAATAAGTATCCAAAATAGGGACTACCATATAGTAGGTAACTAATGTATGCTAACACACATTAGTTTACTTAATCCTTACAATAACTGTTTGTGGAAGATTTTGTTTTCCTGTTCACATGAGAAAACTTGGGCACAAGAAGCTTTTTTTTTAAGCATAAAAAATGCTATCTCATATCCCAAGGGGCAGACAGTGTCCTTGGACAGCCAAGGCCTATTGCTTCAGTCCCACCCAAGCATCAAAGTGGACTCAGTGGGGATAGAGCTGAAGAGAGGTCAAGAGTCCAAGAAATCTCAGGATAGTAGTCAGAGAAGGCAACCAGTATTGTTTTGAAGAACAGACAAGGCAGTGGCCAGAAAAATGGTACTGAGAAACATCAACAAAAGAGCTGAGAAAATAAATAGAGGAATTTAGCAGAAATATGAATACTTGGGGAGGTCAGGAATAATAATTACTTAAGAAGGACAAAAGTGAGAGGAGCAGCAATCCAAACCCAAGGTCATTTTACAAGGGGATTAGGATTTTGTATAACAGTAGGTTTAACTATTATAAAGGATTGTTTAAGGAAATGTACAGGTTAATAAAATAGATAATAAATTTTCAAACGAGCTTTAGAGACAAAATGCTAATAGATGTCAGAGGAGGGGACAAAGCCTACACATTAGTGCAGTCACGGAGGCTTCCTTGAAGAAATGGGTTATAAGTCAACATTGAAGTCAAGACAGGATTCATATGGCCTAGATCAGTAAGGAAAAAACATTTATATAATTGCCAAGAATTCTACTTTTGCCTGTTATGTGACAATGTGTATCCTTGCCAATATAAAATGTCCAGGAAAATAATTTGTGAATTTCAAATTTTATTGAGGGCCTACTATGTGAAAATTATTTTAAAAAGTACTTGGGGCTTCTGTATTTTAAGACATAATAATTAATTTTATTTTCCTAATCCAAGTAATTTTAACAAATAGTTTTTTCATTGCTCAGCTCCTTAGACTTTATGTTGTATGGTGGAAAGAAATCAGTCAGCTTCCTGGCTTTAGCACTACTTTCCACTCTAAAGTTATCCATGCAAGACAAGTGACAATTTATCTCACTATAACTTTTCACTGAAAGTGAAAAACTTGATTTTTCCAAAGTATTTTGGCTTCTAGTAAAATGTTTTCCAGCCTGACTTCTATAATCCACTATACTTGCAATCATCGATTCTGTGCTAAGAATTTTTGCAAGTTCTTCAAAGGTAAGGGCCATATCCTATACATATATTTATTTCACTTTAAAGCAAAAATCATTTTCCATTATAAAAATGATTGCATTTTAAAAATAGAGAAAATATCACATAGTTGTAATATCCAGGGATAACTTCTGTTAAGAGTTTGCTATATTTCTCTACAGTCTACTTCTGCCACGTATATTTCTTACATAATTGTGATCAGATTGTATATACAAAGTATGATATGTAGAGTTAAAATATTACGTCTACATTTTCTGATTATAATACAAGTACAGGATAATATTTAGAAATTTAGAATTTTAGAAAAGTATAAAGAGAAAACATAAATGATGTAAAATCCATCTATCCAAAGACAAAATATATATTTTGGCTTATTTCTTTAGAATCTTTTTCCTTTTTTCCAAACCTAATTAAATTTATACTATGCTGTAATGATTTTAAAGCATAATTAACACAAGCAACATTTTATAGAGAGAATCGGTGTGTGATTATTTAGAAAGAGGCTTGGTGACTAATGATATCTAGGACGAGATGGTTTCTCAGTACTTTCCTATTTATCTGTTTAGAAACAGAGTCTCATTCTGTCACCCACACTGGAGTTCAGTGGTGCAATCTCGGCTCACCGCCTCCTGGCCTCCTGGGTTCAAGAGATTCTCCTGCCTCAGCCTGCTGAGTAGCTGGGATTACAGGCGCCCACCACCAGGCCCAGCTAATTTTTGTATTTTCAGTAGAGACCCGATTTTGCCATGTTGGCCAAGCTGGTCTCGAACTCCTGGTCTCAAGCAATCAGCTTGCCTCAGCCTTTCAAAGTGGTGGAATTACGGGCATGAGCCACGATGTCCAGCCAGTTTTTTCCTATTTTAAAATAAAGACATGAGAAAATTATAAAATGTTTCTGACAATGAATTAAGATGTATACGCTATATGGAGCAACATTAAGCCATTTAGTTGGTTTTCTCCTTGTTTGTATGGAGGAGGGAAACACATCCCTTCTTCAGAAATTTTGTTATCTCAAGCTACCTAACATGCAACCATTGATCTGTGATTAGCAAATGCAGAGTTGTACATCACCAGTTGCTTTTGTGCTCAATGTTTGTAGAAAATTTTAGTAATTTTTTTTTTCCACGGAGTGAAGGTGAAGCATGTAGCATGAAAAATACATCTGTAATATTAGGGAATTATAACAACAACAATAGGAAGAATATGGTCATAATATCTACCACGTCAGAATGCTTACCATTTGCCAGGGACTATGTTAACCACTTCGTATGGATTTATCCCTTGTATTCAGTCACATGAATAAATTTAATATATGTAAGCTGCCTGCTAATTGCTGGGAATTAAATAATGAGAAAAGAAACCAGTTTCAGAATGATCTAAATTTACTGTCATGTAGTTTAGAGATTAGTGAGGAAGAGACTTGATCAGCAATCATGCCAACAACCAAATAATTACAAGCTGTTTGAACACTCTGAAAGAAAGACCCACTGTTTTGAGAGCATCTGTAGCTGATAAACCTTCTCGAGACTAGGAATGTCTGGAAAGTTACCTGAGGAATAAGCTTTGACTAAAGTTTGCATATTGACAGGCAGCTAATTCAGCAAAGGAAGAGGAGAGTATTACTGGGGACAAACACAAGTAGTGTAAAATCAGGCTACGGACATAGGGAGATTCTAGATCAGGTAGGGTCCTTATAAGCTCGGCAAAGACTTCTGTCTTTGTCATAGAAACAATGAAAATTCACTGGTGAGCTTTCAAATATGGAATTAATATGTACATATCTACATGTTTGATGATAACACTGGCTACATTGTGGGGATGAAACTGAAGAAGGCCGGAGTGGGTACAGAAGAACTGGAACAAGAGTAATAGCAGCAGAGATGATGAGCAGATGCATGGATTCAGGGAAATTCTGGAAGTAAATTTCACAGTGGTTGGGCTCTGTTTTGGAATGGATACTAGGGGTGTGGCAGGCAGGTGAAGAAGCAGCAGGAAGGGGGTGGAATTCAAAACAGAAGTGAAAGAATTGGCCTTCAACAGAAGATAGAACAGATCCTCCAACTTCTCTTTGAGACATCTTTCCCTTTTACATATTCAGCTCCTGGTTTAGGCCCTGATTACTTTAGGCCAACCAGCATAGCCTAACCCCAAACCACAGCGATTGGTCAGGAATGAAGGTGTAAGCCAATCAGAGCCAATGAGATGCAAGGAGACATTCACATGTGCTTTGGAGACAATGAAGCTTCCCTGAAAGGTGTCCCATTCTCTGCACAATATGGTGTGACAATATGGCACAGGGAACTGCAGTCAGCAGTCATTACAGTGGGGTACTCAGAGATGTCAGAGGCACTGTGTAAAGCTGAGGATGGTGGTGTCACCCAGGAAAGCAGAGGCAAGAGAGAATGAAAAAAAAAAAAAAATCAAAAGCTGAAACAAATGAAGATAACACTGTTACATTAGTGACATCATTTTGGCCTTTAGATTAAAGGAATCTTAGATTAAAGATTTCTTAATGCCAGCCCTGCTTCTGGACTTTTTGGTTACATTCATCAGTGATTCCTTTTTTTGTTTAACCCAAATCAAAAGTCACTTTGAGTTGAGTTTGAGTTTTCTATGATTTCCCTACAATGTTCTGAGAGATATACAGGTTTTCCCCATCAATTGACTTTCTCCAGCAGTAGTCAGCTGCTCTGATGCAGATGAAGAGAAAGCAGATAGAGGAATTAATCTAGGGTTCAAATTTTGCCAAGTGGCTGTGATACAAAAGAAAGGGAGATGGGTGTTGACAGGAGAGTTACAGAGATAATGGACTTACGGAGTCGAAATCATAAGGGGTGAAGTTAAAAAAATTAAGAGGGCTGACAGATTGTAGAAATGAAGAATCAATTCACAGCAGGTTCCAAAGAGATTAAAAAATATTTGGACTAATAGCAAATTAACAAACAAACTGGAAAGGCACAAAGTGATGGATAGAAAGCACGATGCTTGAACTATTTCAAATTTGAGGATATTTTGAATGGTGGCAAAGTAAAGAACTGGAGTGACAGGGGGGATATCTGAAACGAAGTAAAGGAGAAAGGAGCATAGCAAGTGAGAGGGCAGGGTATTGACTCCATCCCCATGGAGATGGGAAGATCACCTGGGATGAGGGAAGGCATTGGGATGGCTAGGAGGACTCATTTAGTCTGTCATGTTCAACAAGTGTGTAGGAGAAACTGCAAGAGTCGAAGATACTAGTGACGAGGGGAGGATGGTATACCAACAGGCACAGGCTTAATGGGAACAGAATTTTTACGAGATGATGAAGACATAGAAATCTGGAAGCAGAAATGGGACCTAAGGGACTCAACAAACCCACTCTAGTCCTGGGGTTCATGGAAGAAAATGGGAGAGAATAAAAAGATCCTGCTTGTGATGGCTGCCTGGGAAGTAACATCCAGCAGGAAAAAGCCAGGTCTCAGTTAAGGGAAGGGGTGAGTAAAACATTCTGAAGATAGACTGGGAGTAGAGAGGACTTCACTGATTCTGGAGTGGCAGGTCTGCAGGATAGAAAGGATGAATTTAAAAGGTTTCAGAGAAGTAGAGAGATGGGTTGAAGATGAGAGCTTTGCCTAGCCTTATGGTGACAGTGACACAGTTAAAGGCAGGAGACAACCACCAAAGTAAGTTATATTTTGGGTGTTAAAAGTTAAAAACAGGGATGGGAATTTAGGAGGCCGAGGTGGGAGGATCACTTGAGGCCAGGAGGTCAAGAACAGCCTGGACAACATGGCAAAATCCCATCTCTACTAAAAATACAAAAATTAGCTGGATGTGATGGCGGGCACCTGTAATCCTACCTACTTAGGAGGCGGAGACAGGATAATCACTTGAGCCCCAGTGACGGAGGTTGCAGTGGGCCAAGATCACGCCACTGCACTCTAGCCTGGGTGGTACAGCGAGATTCTGTCTCAAATAAATAAAATAAAATAAAATAAAATAAAATAAAATAAAATAAAATAAAATGAAAAACAGGGATGAGTGCCCTTGTGGGGAGTTCTATTTGACAGAGTGCGTGCTGGGCCTCATGCAGGAGGGCATGACTCACATGAACCAAGATAGTGAAAATTCCAGCAGCTTCAGTGACCGAACACCTTGGCCTGGCTTAGTTGCCATAAGAGGGCTGGGATTCAGTTGTACTCAATTCCTAAAGCTGGGGAAGTGTGAGTCCAGGAACCTCATGCACGATGGGAGCTTCTAGGATCCATGCTAAGCACTACCAATACTAGCACAGAAGGAATACTCAGGGAATCTTGGTAGTTGCTGTTGCTGTTTGTGTTGTTGACGTTGTTGTCATTGAACCACAACCCCTTATCTGCAACTGGATGCTTGCCTATCTGTGTAAAAAGGGACTGGACTTGCTAATCTCTAAGGTCCTTCTCAGCTGGAAATGTCTATGATCCTACAGCCATAATATGTAAACATAGAGTAATGGATCTTCTTTCCTAAGTAGCCACTTTCTCCACCTTAAAAAACCGTTCAGCCTAAAGGTTCAGATGTGTTCAGTCGTTTCTTCATTTTTGCTCCTGGTTCCACAGTGACAATACCCTATGTGTATTCAAAGATTAAATACTATGTCTACTCAACCAAATATGCTATTACATATTAATTATATGGCTCACATAAAACAGGATAGAGTTCCTTGGCAAATTAAAAATATGGCATTTGCAGCATATGGGGAGGCTTTTTTTAAGGCTCTGCATGAAATGAGGCATCTGTTATATTGCCAAGCTGATCATTCTATATTCCCTACTCTTCATATTAAGTTCCCTATTTTAAGAGGCTCCAGAGCCCTCCACACAACTCCAGATCCCCACTTCTAATCCTTAAACTTACAGAGCTTTGTCTTTCAAAATTAGAACAAAAAATATGTTTTAAGTATTTGTCTTTTTAAATTTGAGTACATTTCCCTTTATTTTCTTTGAGTTTTGATTAAAGATGATTATTTCTTTTTTCCAACTCTAAGATGGCTGTGGTTCCATGAAAGGAAGAATATACTTATTATAATTAATATTCTGATTTTAACTCTTATGATTCCTTCTTTATTGGTAACAAAATGCCTTTATTCCCTTTTTATTTAATCTTCATGCACACACACACACATACACACACAGTTATTAAGATGTTTGTATTACTTCCATGACATATGAGGACACAGAAGCTCTGAGAACTGAAGCAACACATCTGAGGTGACACAGGCTCTTGTGTTTCAGTGTGACGTCCCACAATCCCTGTGCTTCTCTGTCATGATCACTCGGTGAGTTAGGCACCCCACAAGATTGTGAATATCATGAGGATATAGGAGGGTATGTTATTACCCCAGAAATTAGTACACATAGTAACTTCTCAGAAAACATCTGCCAAGGAATGAGAGAGAGCTCTGCTTTTCATCGAGAATTGTTACAAATAACATTTCTTTTTATAAACACATCAGTTCTTTAACATTGCTATATAATCCTCTTGGTAGAAATGAAGAAATGAATGTGCAAGAAACTAAGCAATGATTTCAACGTCCCACAGCATGTAAGAGGTAATGAAAGGACATGAATAGGGCTTCTATAGAATGATCAACTTGGCAATGTAACAGGTCTTCTGGAACTTACTCCTGAGTTCTTCCAAATAAGCTACATTGAATTTTTTGAGTATAGTTGTACTTTAGATATGAACAAATACCCTGCCTACATCACAGGCATGAGTCCAGAAATTCTCCTTACATAGATGAGGTGACACCATAGTCCTGATAAGGCTAAGAGAGCTACAGGAATCCAAGAGAAGGAAGGACAAAGAGGCCACAGTGAGCTTGGACATAGCAACCAAATGGCAAAGATAGTGCATTCCTGCAGTGGTGTCTGAGTGACGCTCCAAAGAGCCAGAATGAACAAATTGGACCTCAGTGATCAACATCCCAGAGGCTATACAAGACCAACCACAAAACCACACAGACCAGTGAGTCGTCCTTTCCTGGGTTATCCTGGGATCACATGGTCGGTCACATCTTTACATGGAGCCGCAAAAGAGGAGAAGGAGAGAGTAAGTTATGGAAAACTAAACATTTTTGAAAAAAAAAAGAAGACCAAATGCCTTAAAAGAACTAAAGCAAGGATAACTTTCACCATTTACCTGTTCCTCCTCCCACTCCTGACTGTGAAGCAGAAGAGTGAGTTTTATGAGCAAGATTAGAGTCATTATGAAAAATAAAGAAGCTACACTTTCTTCTTTTTTCCCTTTTTACTTATTTAATGTTTATTTTAAGTTCAGGTGCAGGTTTGTGCAGGTTTGTTATATAAGTAAACTCGTGTCATGGGGGTTTGTTGTACTGATTATCTCATCACCAAGGTATTAAGCCTAGCACCCATTAGTTATTTTCTCTGATCCCGTTCTTCCTCCCACTATTTACCCTCAGGTAGGACCCCAGTGTGTGTTGTTCCCCTTTGTGTGTCTATGTGTTCTCATCATTTAGCTCCCATTTATAGGTGAGAACATGTGGTATTTGGTTTTCTGTTCTTGCATTAGTTTGTTAAGGATAATGGCCTCCAACTCCATTCATGTCCCTACAAAGGACATGACCTCATTCTTTTTTATGGCTGCATAATATGCCATGGTGTACGTGTACCACATTTTCTTTATCTATTCTACCAGTGATGAGCATTTAGGTTGATTCCATGTCATTTCTATTGTGAATAGTGCTGCAATGAACATACTTATGCCTGTGTGTTTATGATAGAATGATTTATATTCCTTTGGGTATATACCCAGTAATGGGATTGCTGTTTGTTTTTAGGTCTTCAAGGAATCATCACACTGCTTTTTACCATTGTTGAACTAATTTACACTCCCACCAACAATATATACGTGCTCCTTTTTCTCCATAATCTTGCCAGCACCTGTTATTTTTGGCTTTTTAGTAATAGCCATTCTGACTGGTGTGAGATGGTATCTCATTGAGGTTTTGATTTGCATTTCTCTAATGATGAGTGATGTTGAGCTTTTTTTATATGCTTGTTGGCCACATGTGTGTCTCCTTTTGAAAAGTGTCTGTTCATGTCCTTTGCCCACTGCTTAATACGGTCGTCCATTTTTCTCTTGTTAATTTGTTTAAGTTCCTTATATATGCCAGACACTAGACCTTTGTCAGACCCATAGTTTGCAAAAATTTTCTCCCCTTCTGTAGGTTGTCTTTTTATTCAATTGATAAGTTCTTTTGCTGTGTGGAAGCTCTTTAGTTTAATTAGATCCCATTTATCATTTTTGCTTTTGTTGTGATTGCTTTCAGTGTCTTTGTCATGAAATCTTTGTCCATTCCTATGTCCAGAATGATAATGCCTGGGTTGTCTTTCAGGATTTTTATAGTTTTGGATTTTACACTTAAGTCTTTAATCCATCTTTGGTTAATTTTTGTATATGGTGTAAGGATGGGGTCCAGTTTCAGTCATCTGCATATGGCTAGCCGGTTATCGCAGCACCATTTTTTGAAAAGGGAGTATATTTTCCCATTGCTTGTATTTTTTGACTTTGTTGAAGATCAGATAGTTATAGGTGTGCAGCCTTTTTCCTGGGCTCTGTATTCTGTTCCATTGGTTTATGTGTTTTCGTACCAGTACCATGCTGTTTTGATTACTGTTGCCCTGTAGTATATTTTGAAGTTGGGTAGCATGATGCCTCCAGCTTTCTTTTTGCTTCGGATTGCCTCGGCTGTTGGCAATTTTCTCTCTTTTTTTTTCTTTCTTTCTTTTCTTTTTTTTTTTTTTTTTTTGGTTCCATGTAATTTTTAAAAGAGATTTTTCTAGTTCTGCGAAGAATATCATTGGTAGTTTGATAGAACTAGTATTGAATCTGTAAATTACTTTGGGTATGGCCATTTTTAACAATATTGATTCTGGGATGTTATTCCATTTGTTTGTGTAATCTCTGATGTCTTCGAGCAGTGTTTTGTAGCTCTCCTTATAAAGATTTTTCACCTCCCTGTTAGCTGTATTCCTAGGTATTTTATTTTTTTGTGGCAATTGGAAATGGAATTCCATTCTTGATTTGGCTCTTGGTTTGACTGTTATTGGTGTATGGGAGTATTAGTGATTTTTGTGTGTTGATTTTGCATCCTGACTTTGCTGAAGTTTTTTATCAGCTGAAGGAGATTTTGGGCATAGACTATGGGGTTTTCTAGATATGGGATCATGTCATCTGCAAATAGGGACAGTTTGGCTTCCTCTTTTCCTATTTCGATGCCCTTTCTTTCTTTCACCCAATTGTTCTGGCCAGGACTTCCAATACTATGTTGAATAGAAGTGGTGAGAGAGGGCACCCTTGCCTTGTGCCAGTTTTCAAGGGGAGTGCTTCCAGCTTTTCCTCATTCAGTATATGTTGGCTATGAGTTTGTCATAGATGGCTCTTATTATTTTGAGATATGTTCCTTCAGTAGTGATTTATTGAGTTTTTAACATGAAGGGGTGTTGAATTTTATCAAAAGCCTTTTCTACGTCTGTTGTAATAATCATGTGATTTTTGTCTTTAGTTCTGTTCATGTGATGAATCACATTTATTGATTTGCATATGTTGAACCAACCTTGCATCCCAGGGATAAAGCCTACTTGATCATGGTGAATAACCTTTTTAATATGCTGCTGGATTCAGTTTGCAAGTATTTTGCTGAAGATTTTTGCATCGAAGTTCATCAAGGATATTGGCCTAAAGTTTTCTGTTTTTGTTGTGTCTCTGCCGGGTTTTGGTATCAGGATGATGCTGGCCTCATAGAATGATTTAGGAAGGAAGAAGCTACATTTTGTTACCACAGTTGAGTCATAATATAGAGTTCAGACTTCCTGCATATTTACAGATGACATTTTCTTTTTCATATATACTTTAAGTTCTGGGATACATGTGCAGAATGTGCAGGTTTGGAACCTAGGTATACACGTGCCATGGTGGTTTGCTGCACCCATCAACCTGTCATCTACATTAGGTATTTCTCCTAATGCTATCCCTCCCCTAGCATCCCACCCCACAACAGGCCCTGGGGTGTGATGTTCCCCTCCCTGTGTCCATGTGTTCTCATTGTTCAACTCCCACTTATGAGTGAGAACATCTGGTGTTTGGTTTTCTGTTCTTGAAAACTCCTTTAGAATTTATTCATTAATCCCTACACCCTGAGAGGACAACAAGAGAAAATAATTTCTGCAGGTCTGTAGATTTGTCTATTACAGATTATTGCATATTCATTCAAAGAATATTTTTGATTGCCTGCTATAAATTAGACACTGAGCATAGAACAACGAAATAAAACAAAAAGGTTATGAATTTACTGTGTAAATTAAAGGTGAGGAGTTTGATAGCTGGTCCAAGGTCAAATAGTTAAACTGTAGAGCCAGGATTAAACTCAGCTAAATCTGACTCCAAAGCCCATAGTTTTTCTGTCTCACCATACTAGTTAAATATGAACTATAAAATGATAGAATTTTATGCTTAGAGGTATACTACTCTATTTTTTAAGGCCAGATGTGCAACTTGTTTTATTTAATAAATCTCTAACCTCCCTTAAAGAAGTTTGCATCCGTATGTCTATTTGTGTCAGCTAGCTGGTGATAAGGCTGACATTGTTTCAAGAAAACCAAATTGAGTCATAAGAAATTAAATACCACGGTGGTGTTTCTAAAGTATGGTCCCTGGACCAGCAGCATCAGCCTTACCGGAGGACTTGTTAGAAATACGAATTCTCAGACCACAACCCAGACCTACTGAATCAGAAACTCTGGGTGTGGGACCCAGCAATCTGTGTTTTAATGAGCTCTCCAGATAATGAGTTGCACACTACAGTTTGAGAGCAACTGTTCTACAGGCAATGGGGTCCCATTGTGCTAGCTCTCCTGAACCTCGACATACCTCAGGATCCTTCTCAACACAGAGACCCAAGAAGCCACTAACACCATTTCTGAATTGGTGTTTATAAAGAGTCCTATTTACCAGTTTTTTATTTTTATGGGTAGTTCAACCAACAATTTCGCTGATGAGAAAATTAGCTATAGAGATCAAGAGTCGCATATACAAGCTCACAGAGCAAAAGAGTGGCCAAAATAGTCAAATCCAGTTTGGTCCTTCCAAACACCACAGTGATTGGCTGAACCACTGTTTCCTGGTGAGCAGAAACAGAAAAGGGGTAGAAGGGAAGGAGTTAATAACTTTCATAGGCCAACATGTGGGTTCTGGTTGAGGAACCAGTGAACAACTAGTGACTGAGAGGGAATCTGACACCTAGGTTGGGACTAGAATAGGCCCACATGGAGGCAAAAGAGAAATCTGAGCTGAAAATGGAAGGGCATCGCTCTCTCTTACCCGGTTTGGGAGGCCTCCAGCTTCCCCAGATCGTGCTCTGTTTTGCCATGTGGATGAATTACCTCGCTTTGTGCCTGCTTCCTGGACCCTCCTCTACCCACAGCTGCTGGATCTGATCTTCATCCATCTTCACCCAGGCCAAGGGCCCCAGGGAGCTCTGGGGAGGCTCTAGTCCACAGTAGTAATGAGAAGCAGGACTTCCAGGAGCCCTGCTGCTGATGAGAGCCAGGGAACACGATCACCTAATCGTTGTGAAATTACCAGGTGTGACTGAGCAGGTAAAGAATGTTTTGTTTGGCTGAGGATGGGGGGTGAGGGAACCTCATGATTTTGAATCCACCAACTTTTCCAAAGGAGCAGTTATTGCTGTACTGGTTTGTTTTTGTTTTGCCAAATCAATGCCATCCAGAATATTCATTCAGTTGTATGTATAACACTGCATTGTCTGAATTGGTGGAAATAAATGGAGTATTTTCACCTTTAATCCAGATGCTAGTATTTCATCCCAGTTGAAATTTCCATTATGTAACCAGCCTGATAAGACACTTAATATCTTCAAGCTTCAATTGTTTGAAGTGTAACATTAAGATAATAATTAAGATAAGTCCTGCTCTATCCATATCATAGGATGAGGTCAACTGAGATCATGGATATGAAAGTGTTTTGCAATCTGTAAAATATCACACAGATGAAAACTGTATGTTATTACTATCACTGAAAATATCCTTGACCATCTTCTATAGCCCCAATTTAATAACATGTGTTATGGCTGCATCTCAGAGTTGATCATCAAAAGGAAACATTCTACCCCTGACGTCCTAAACTCTAATATACAAATCTTTGCCTCTAACTTTCTATCAGTCCAATTTTCCCTTCCTTATGCCTACCACACATACACAGAGTTTTCCTCTTGTTACCCAAGCTGGAGTGCAATGGTGTTATCTCGGCTCACTGCAACCTCTGCCTCCTGAGTTCAAGTGATTCTCCTCCCTCAGTCCCCCGAGTAGCTGGGATTACAGGCACCTGCCACCACACCCAGCTAACCTTTGTATTTTTAGTACAGACGGAGTTTCACCATGTTGGCCAGTCTGTTCTCAAACTCCTGACCTCTGCCAGCCTCAGCCTCCTGAAGTGCTGGGATTACAGGCGTGAGCCACTGCTCCTGGCCCACACATGATATTTTAATCTCATCAGGACCCTCTAGTTCTTTGACCCTTAATTTATTTTTTCACTATCAGTTTCCTCCTGCCTATACTTTCTTCTCTATCCTTTGGAACTACATAGTCCATCACTTTAGGCATTTTGTTGCTAATGCCCTTATTCTCCCAATCTTTTGTTCTCCTACCATATTGTCACTCAAATTCTCAGTTCTGTGTCAATGTGATCATCTACCATCTTCTCTTCTCCCCCTAGTTGCTGAGCATGGTTAGAAGGAATGACAAAATTAAATAAATAAATGTGTGCCACTCCAAAGTTATGGTCTTTATGTTGAGTTGGGCCTTACCACCAGAGCAAATATTTCAAATCGTACTCTGGTCAAACCACCTTCCTAATTACTGCTCCCCCTTCTCTTAGATAACCTGGTAGACTCTTCAGAGAGAAAATTGAGGCTATCAGGTAAGCAACTGAAAACTCTCCTTCCAGAATCAATATAGTTAAAATGTCCATACTGCCCAAAGCAAACTACAGACTCAATGCTATTCCTAACAAATTATCAACATCATTTTTCACACAATTAGAAAAAACTATTCTAAAATTTATATAGAACCAAAAAACAGCTCAAATAGCCCAAACAATCCTAGGTGAAAAAACAAAGCTGGAGCCATCCCATTAGCCAACTTCAAACTATACTTGAAGGCTACAGTAACACAGACAGTATGGTGCTGGTATAAAAATAGACACATAGACCAATGGAGTAGAATAGAGAGCCCAGAAATAAAGCCACACACCTACAATCAACTGATCTTTAACAAAGTCAGCAAAAATAAACAACAGAGAAAGGACTCCTTATTCAATGAATGGTTCTGGAAAAATTGACTAACCATATGCAGAAGAATGAAATTGGACACTTACCTCTTTCCATATACAAAAATTAACTCAAGATGAATTAAAGACTTAAATGTGTGACTTCAAACTATAAAAATCTTAGAAGAAAACCTAGGAAATACTCTTGTGGACATTGGCCTACACAAAGAATTTATGACTAACTTCTCAAAGCAAATGCAACAAAAACAAAAATCGACAAATGGGGTCTAATTTAAGAGCCTCTGCACAGCAAAAGAAACTATCAACAGAATAAACAACCTACAAAATGGAAGAAAATATTCACATGCTATGCATCTGACAAAGACTAATATCCGGAATCTATAAAGAAGTTAAACAAATTAACAAGAGAAAAACGTCCCCATTAAAAAGTGAGCAAAGAACATGAGTAGACACTTCTCAAAAGAAAACCTACAAGTGGTCAAAAATTATGTAAAACCAAACTGCTCAACATCACTGATCATCAGAGATCATCGTGCAAATCATAACCACAATGAGATACCATCTCACACCAGTCAAAATGGCTGTTATTAAAAAGTCAAAAAAAAAAAAAAAAACAGATGTTGGCAAGGTTGTGGCACAAAAGGAATGTTTATACACCATTAGTGGGAATGCAAATTTGTTCAGCCCCTTTGGAAACAGTTTGGAGATTTCTCAAAGAACTAAAAATAGAACTACCATTCAGCCCAGCAATCCCATTATTTGGTATATTCTCAAAGGAAAATAAATCATTCAATCAAAAAGACATCTGCACTTGTATGTTTGTTCATCATAGCACTATTCACAATAGCAAAGACATGGAATGATCAACCTCGGTGGCCATCAGTGGTGGACTGGATAAAGAAAACGTGGTACAAATACGCAATGGAGTACTATGCAGCCATAAAAGAAAATGAAATCCTCGCTTTTGCGGCAACATGAATGCAGCTGGAGGCCATTATCCTAAGTGAATTAACACAGAAACAGAAAACCAAACACCATATGTTCTCACTTATAAATGGAAGCTAAACACTGGGTATTTAAACACACAGACACAAAGATGGGAACAAATAGATACTAGGAACTACAAAAGGGGGGCAAGAGCTGAAAAACTATCGAGTACTGTGTTGAATATTTGGGTGACAGGATCAATAGAAGTCCAACTTTCAGCATCAGGCAATATCTCCTTGGATTCTGTGCCAAACTAATAGACACCCTTCTATTCAAGGCAAATCTTTCCATCTCTTCTCCCAGTCAGTTTTCACCTGATTCCTCTAGAGAGTCCTCCTTCCTGGACATTTAATTTCTAAAAGGTTGAAGGAAAGAGAGGAAGTCCACCCTTATGTCTTTGCTAGCACCTATGCTCATTTCCCTTTCTCCTCACAATCAAATTCTCCCCAAGGAATAATCTGTAATCACTGCCTTTACTCCCCCAATTCCCACTCAGTCTCTAATCCATGAAAATCTCATACCTTCTACTGTTCTACCAAATCTATCTCAGTTAAATTTATGGATTATTTGCTAACTCAGCTGACCACTTTGTCACATCTCACCAATATTTAGGATTTGTCTTCTTCTTAACTCTCTTTCATTGACTTTTGAGGTGTGGGTGCTTTCTGAGCTCCTTGACTTATTCTGACATTTCCTTCTTGAACTTTTTAAAAAACACATACTAGTTTCTTTACCTCTGCTCCCTGAAATGCTGAGTTTTTCAAGGCTAATTTGTCTGATTTTTTTTTTGAGCTATTAATACTTCCTTGGTGATTTCACCTCTTCCAGGGGTTTTATGATGACAATTCTTTCACTGATGATAATTCTCAATTATGAAACTCCGATATTAAGTATGCAATCAACTAACTACTGGACATTTCCACCCAATCAATGTGTCCAAAAAAGGAATTTAATATCTTTACTCCAAATCTGGCTTTCCTCCTGTATTCCTTAACTTGGTGAATGGCATCACTAGATACCTAACACACTAGAGCTAATTTAGACCTATCTCTCACTCTGACATTGAACTAGCTCTCAAGCCCTGTCCACATCTCTCTCCCCATCTTTTCTGCCTCTCCTTAAATTCATGCTTTCACTCTTTCTCCTATGGATCTCTGTCATCATTTCCTATTTTATTTTCCTGCCTTTAACAGTAGTTCTTTTAATATATTTACCATGTCAGAGTAATCTTTTTAAAACAAAAATATGTATATTTATTATTTATTAAGAACTATATGACATACTATATGTCAGGTGTCCAGCTAAATTCTTTGCATTCATTGTTTCATTTGAGCCACACAACAACCCTATGGGGGAAATATTAATATTCACATTTTCAGGAGAAAATACAAGTCTTAGAAAAATCATGTTATTTTTCTAATGCCACAAAACTACTAAATGGGCAAATCAGCAATTAGTCTAAAGCCTGTGTGCTTTATGTCCACCCATTAATATGGTTCTCTATAGCTCAAAGGAAAAAATCCAAACTCCAGAGTATGCCAACTCCCCAAACTGCCTCTACATGAAACTCTTACCCTTCTCACACCTGAAATATTGCCTGTTCCTTCTCCTTTATCCCCAGTGAACTCGGTAGAGACCTCCATGAGAGCACTGGTATAATTTCATCATTTTGTTCATTTGTTTTCCACCTGTGTGTGCGCTTCTTGAGATCATCATTTTGTCTCCAGGACCTAACATTGTCTTTGTCATACAGTACACGAGTTGGCAAACTACAGCCTGTAGCCCAAATCTGATTTGCCAGCTGTTTTTGTAAATAAAGTTTTATTGGAACAATAAAACTTCTGGTCATTTACACATTATCTATGACTGCTTTTGTAGTATTCTTCCCTCATATACTTGTTATGAAGACTAAGTGAAATGACACATTTAAAGTGTTTAGCACAAGGTCAGGCACAGTGGCTCATGCCTATAATCCCAGTACTTTGAAAGGCTGAGGCAGGAGGATCACTTGAACCCAGGAGTTCGAGACCAACATGGGCAACTCTGGCTCTACAAAAAAAATTTTTTTTTCATTAGCCAGGCTTGATGGCACACACCTGTGGTCCTAGCTACTCAGGAGGATAAGGTGGGAGGCTTGCTTGAACCCAGGAATTTAAGGCTGCAGTGATCCATGATGAGCCACTACTCTCCAGCCTGGGTGACAGCAAGACCCTGTCTCAAATAATAATAATAATAATGATAATAATAATAATAATAACAAATGAAAATGAAGTACTTAGCACAGACTCGGATACACAGATAATACTTGTTATGGACTGAATGTTAGCTGCTGCCCCACCGCATAAACTCCTATGTTGAAGCCAGTGTATCTGTATTTGGAAGTAGGGTCGTAAAGGAACTAATGAAAGTTAAATGAGATAATAGGGATGAGACCTTGACCTGATAGGATCAGTGTCCTTATAAGCAGAAGCTCTTTCTGTGTGCTCTCTTTCTCTCTCACTCCTGTACCTTTCATACCCTGAGAGGGCATGCTAATAAGAGGTCATGTGAGAACACAGTGAGAAGGCATCCATCTGCAATCCAAGGCGAGAGCCCTCATCAGAAACCAACCCTGCTGGCACCTTGACCTCGGACTTCCAGTCTCCATAACTCTGAAAAAATTAACTTCTGTCATTTAAGCCATCCAGTCTATAATATTTTGTTATAGAAGCCTAAGAAGACTAATACAAAACTCAACAAACATTATTTTCTAGTATTATTATTACTATACTTGCTACCATTATCATCATAGGGTTGTTATTATTATCATATTATTGACATAGTACAGTCCTTGATATTTTAGGCAGTTAATACCTTTTATTATTATTAAAATTGATATTAAATTTAAAAATTATCTGGACTACTTAAACCAATAACCATTTTCTAAGTTTCAGGAAGTCATCTGTGTATTTGAGACAAATACGACCTTGTTTTAACCACAGTTCCCTGAGATGAACAGAATAAGTGGTATTTTTCCTGTTTTTCAGAAAAAAAATTGAAAATAGAGGATAATGGAAGTAAAGGTACATGTCTATGGTCAACTAGCTAGGTCTGGCTGGAGCCAGGATTTGAACTGTATCATTTAAATCTTAGACCAAAACAGAGGCCTCGACTGTGTCGTTATCACTGAGTCTTAAAACTAACATGGAAGCAGATGTCAGAAGACCTGGATTTCAAGACAGATTCTGTCAATTCCTAATCATGTGACATTGTCCTAGATATTTAACTTATTCATGCTTTGATTTCTCAGACCATTAGCTGGAGGTTGCAATGGTCAGTGTCCCAGGAAGAAACTGATGGTGCACACAAATGGGATGAGTGAAGACAGGTTAATGAATGGACTACTGCAAAGGTGTGGACAGGGTTGGGGAAAACCGACACAACATGGTGAACTATGTGGAGTAGGGGGCAGCAACAGCAGGGAGCCATTCCCACTCCTAGGCCCCAAGGTTTGAGAGTTGTACCTGGAAGGAGCTGTAGCTGGAACCTGAAGAATAAGGCCTCCTAGAAGAAGCCTTTGGAAGAGGTGTGCAGCCAACCCAGAGTCTAACATTATGGATTTCAAAGAAATGAATACCCAGACCTCACTTTCTTTTTTTTCTCTAATTATCTGCTTGTGTTCCCTATTAACATTAACCAAACAAATAAGGAACCAAAGACTTTGGAGCCCACTGTGTCCTAGAGATCAGTCCCCTGGGGCATGGAGCAGGGTAGAGAAGAGTAAGAGTAGATCCAGAGGGGAAAGGAAAGTACCCAACATGAACGATAAGTACTCTCCCTGCTCCCCCGGAGTTATTGTGAATGTACATTGTCATTTTTCAAGTACTAAGAAAACATAAAGCATTGAGAGTGTTTCAGAAATGACAGACTGCTCTTGTCTTGTTAATTTTACCATTCTATCAACCTGCAAGATAGAAATTTCTATCCCTATTTTGCCAGTGAAGAAATACATAATTAATCTCAGAAAGGTGACCTTTTACCCAACTGGTTGCTGTTCAAGCGCTAATCTCTACAGCTCTAAAATCTTTGCTCATTTTCCTATCTCAGACCCATTTTCCTTTTTCTCTTTACATACGAACCCATCAGTTGTAGCTCTAAGGAAACCTTTATTTCCAGAATCTTTGGACTTTCTGTATATCCCTTTATACCTGGAAGCACAATAGTATGTGCAGGCAAGTTTTTCCAGGCATTTTTGGTGAGCCTTGATTGTTAAATTTACCCCCGCAGACCTCCCAGAGACAAGTACTGAATTTGTTTTCCAAGCCCTCCCTATGGCTGGAGCTGGCCGGTCTATTTGCATACAGGGTGTGGAGGCTTCCCTGGCTGTATCACACCCACCTAGATAAGGGAGACAGGATGCCACACGACCTTCTGATATTTGCCAAAGAACAGACCAGTAGGGGAATCAAGAGAGCATGGGTGTGCCTAGTTAATCAGGCAACGCAGACTAAACAAACCTCCACATTTCCTTCCTCTGGGTTTTAATGAAAGTTCTTTCTAACCAAGAATGAAAACAGTCATTTGTTCATTCAGCATTCACCGAGCACCTGACAGGCCTTGTGCTGGGCACAAGAGATGAAGAGACAAATGAAATACAATTCTTCTCCTCAAGGAATTCAAAGTCAGGCAGACAAGACAAGCACATAAATAGACAATAAAAATGCAAGATGGTGAGTATTCTAACAACTTTGAACAGAGCTCTAAGAAAAAGCAAGGTCCTTTGTCTGGTACTTGGAGAAGCCTCACCAAAGAGCTAACATTGGAGCTGGGTCTTAAAGGAGAAATAGGGAATTATCAAAAAAAGATAATAATTATAATAATAATTCTAGAAACTTATTGACTGCCTTTCATGAACTAAAACATAGGCCTTTATCATTAACTCTCACTTCAATCATATTCTAGAAACAATCAAGCTGGAGCTCAGAGAAGAAACAGCATGTCCAGATTCACAAAGGTAGTAAATGGCAGAGCTAAGTCTCATGCCAGGTTTTCCTGGCTCTAAAAACTCTTTTATATCAATTCTGTTATTCCAAATGGAAATAAGAGAGGCAGAATGATACCTTCAGGGAAAAGTGAGGTTTCGAGACTAGCTGAAACATATAGCCCTGGGGGAAAGAGCTGGGAACAGAGGCTGGAAGATGGCAGTGAGCTCAGATATTAAAAGACCTCACATGTGTCACCCCATTTAATTTCTTTGTAATTATTGGGAAACCATAATCATATTTCTAATTTATAAATGTCATTCTAACAGAAGGGAAGAGAAAAATGGGAGGCATATGGAAGACAAGGAGACTTATCAAAAAGCTGTTGTCTTCTTCCAGGTCAGAGACATTTGATACCTGAATGAAGAATGTATTTAGTGAGCATAGAGATTGCAAAATCAATATGAGTTGGAGCAATTCTGGAATGAGTCCCCCCTATAAAACATGACTGTGCATTCCTAGAAAAGCTCTTTGAGATCATCTGCATTTTGTAGATGGAAAGTTGAGGTCCAGAGAGGAGCTAAGGAAGGGCACAGAGAGGGTCAGCCCCAGAGCTCGCTCCATCTCCTGACCCAAATGGGATCTGATGCCTTTACCTGTCTTTTTGGCAGCCTCTCACTGATGCTATAGCACAGGCCCGCACCACCACATCACTGGACATTCCCTTCTGTGAGATGCAGCCGTTTCTCCTTCCCAGCAAGTCATTCTGGAATATCTCGCAGTACATGGACAAGATCCAGCCATCTAGGAAGGCTGATGGGAGGAAGCCCTAACAATGAACAAATGTTCAGGGAAAACCCCTAGTGATTCCCCAGATGAGCTGAAGCAAAGCAAACCTTCCGGAGCTCATGCTTCACTGAGCAGGCAGATTGTCTGAGCAGGACCAGGTGATGAGGAAAAGCAGGATGGTATAACTTGCAATTTCTGAGACAAGCTTTGAAGCAGGAGCCCAAGTGCAGTCATTACATTACTAGGAATATCATTTACCTTCCTCTGTGTGCCAGCAGCCTGTGAGGGGAAAGAAGGAACACTGTGCAGAGGTGCTCTCTAACTGGAGACCTATGGCTTGGTTTTTTTTGTTTTGTTTTGTTTTGTTTTTTGAGACGGAGTCTCGCTCTGTCACCCAGGCTGGAGTGCAATGATGCAGTCTTGTCTCACTGCAACCTCTGCCTCCCGGGTTCAAGGGATTCTCCTGCCTCAGCCTCCTGAGTAGCTGGGATTACAGGTGCCCACCATCATGACTGGATAAGTTTTGTATTTTTAGTAGAGACGTGGTTTCGCTGTGTTGGCCAGGCTGGTCTCGAACTACTGACCTCAGGTGATCCGCCCACCTCAGCCTCCCAAAGTTCTGGGATTACAGGCATGAGTCACCACACCCTGCCACCTGTGGCTTGTTAAAGATCTTACTCTGTGTTAACAATGACCACACCAATTCCAGCATCCTGCACAGACTCATATTGACCTCCTGTGGCCACCTGTCCAGCATCCCAGGAGGCTCTGTAAGCTAGCTTGCATTTCCTCCTAGCTAACCCATTAACTCTCTGATCCTCAGCAGACCGAGGCCTGATATCATCCTTACCTCCCAGTTAGCTCCTTTCCTCTGAAGGGGGAAGCCAGGAACAGGGAGAGCACAGTCTACGGGCCAATGCCAGGGAACCCCTTCCCAACTAGCCAGAGCCTCGTCCCTGAAAACATCTTCAGCCTGCTGGCAAGTGCAGCCTGGTGGTGATGCTATCTATACCCATGTTCCTTAGCTTGTATGGTTACCTGACTGCCAAGAGCCAGCATCCTATTGGCCTTGTCCTTCTCACAGGAGGGAGAGTGAGTCTACACCAGGTGGCTGAGTGGCAAAGAACAGAGAAAAAATATGAAGCTACAATAAAAATGGTCCAGACAACTTTGAAGACAGACAGGAAACAGGGCATCTGGAGGACTTTCAGACACAAGATATAAGCACATGCAGCAGCATTGTACGTATCATCAGTGCCAGCTTATTCAGATGAGGCAGTTTCTTCTCAAGAGGCTAAGAAAGGAAGACAATTACCTTTCTGGTATTCTCCTCACAGCTTACCACCAAAAACCTTCTGGGGAGCTGGCCTGTTGAAAATCCTCTAGCCGGTTCTACTTCCCTGCCTTTGGTCATTTTCTTTTCCTGTCTGGCATCCTCTCTGACCTTTCCCTTAACTCTTATCCATAGTTAACATTCCAGCTCCTTTCACACCTTCTTTCCCACAAAGCTTTCTGCCTTACTTTGAGTTACTTAGAAAACAAAAGCCTGAGTCAGAGACCCGATGCTGGTCATTTACTTGAGAGCAATCCCAAGAAGCAGAAGTGAGAGTGTGTGATGAGTGAAATGGGAAAGGAAAAACCAATGTAAGGTACATTGCCAAGGTCGCCATTGCCAGGACCTCCTGAGAAAGGTAAGGCACGCCTTCCACAATTATCCGTCAGCTGGATAGGAAACTGGAGCATTTATCCATGGGCTTCTTCACTCCTTGTTCCCCTTCCCTTGTTCCTGGATGAGGGTTGCTCCCACAGTACTGTCTTAGTTTATGTAGGTTGTCCTAGAAGCACAGCCTGAGACAAGGATTCAAGTGGAAGTCATTTAAGAGGTGATGCAAGGAAGCACCTGTAGGAGAGTGGGAACTTGATAGTGTGAAGGAAGGAAGCCAATCAAGGGTGTGAGAGCAGGCAAGTTACCACTATAGGCAGCTGGAGCTGGATGCTGCTGGGGAGCTGCCAGTGTAGAAACATGCCTCAGATTTATCCCTGCAGAGAGATTGGCTGGAGGGACTTTATCCACCACTTTCATAAGTCATCACTTGAGGTTTATGCCATGGGTTGGGGGTGGGACTTTAATTTCCTGGCACTTCCTTCGTTCCCAGCATACAGACAGAGTGGGGTCTTGCTGTCAGAGAGAGCCTGCAGGCAAACAGTGACTCACCCGTTGGAAGTGAAGTGTATAGACTTTATTCTCTACAAGCTAGAGAACATAGGTGTGACATCTCCCCCAGGCTGTGCCCTCCAGCAGGCTGAAGATGCTCCCAGGGTCTAGAAGACCCCGAGAGAAGAAGCTGAAAGACAGGGACTCCAGCAGACAGAAGTGATTCTGGACTGCCTACCACAACTGTAGTTGAAGTTAGAGGTGGATCAAGGGCAAATGGAACACCAAGGGTGTGTCTAACACCATCGCTGACTATGCCAAGCCATACTGATTGTTTCTGTCCTTCCTCTGAGCACCTCTTTTCTTAGTGATCCTTAGACATGCATAGCTTGCCCTAAATATGCATGTAAGTTGAGCACTTGAAGTAGAATGCAAACTTTTGGGGTCAAGGCTCTGTGACTTAGCCTTTTTAGCACTTAGCACAAAGTTTTGTACCTAACTATAACTGTCTACTTTTGCAAGAAAATTGAAGCATTCATGCATGATCTCCCTCCCTCCCCTATCTATAAAGTTATCTTCATATTTATATGATATAAGTTATATATATGAAGTTATCTTCATATATATGATGTAAGTTTTATATATATATGTATATATGTATATGACGTTATCTTCATGTCTTACATCTGTTACTCCTATCTTGGAAATAAGAAGAAAGAGGTTTCTCCTTTCCTTGATTAAGGTAAACCCATCCATCTGCTCATGTTTTCCATGCCATTGATTTCACTCCTCTTCTGGGAATCCTCACTCCTTTAGTTATCTCTTCTTGCAAACTGTCTGTGTAGCAGGTACACGGGCCAGGCGGTGGTCCTGAAATCTGGACCATCCTACTCCATTTCTTCTTTGCTTGAAGGCTCAGAGTAGCTGAAGAAACAAACCCTTGGGATCAAGTGCAGGATCTGCAGTGAGCAATCAGCTGTGGCTTAACCAGGGCAACCAAAAAGCCTGCGTTCCATCTAGCTTGGCAAGGGACTCCATTCTGCATGATCAATTGTGTAATATTAGACTGGGAAAGGGGGCACCTGCTTTCTACTTCCCTTCAGTCCTGACAGGTTGAGGACAAACAGGCAGAGCTTGTGGGATTGAATGAAGCGTGGAAATGTCCTAGTCATGCCCAACACACGTTCTGTCCTCAGCTTCTCTCTCTAATTCCAGGGCCTGCCATTCCCTAAGACCCAGCTTAGCTTTCAGAAAATAAACTGCTCCTTGTCAAAGTCATTTGAATTCCTTTACAATATAGAACGTTCCTGTTGACCTCCATGAAATCTAGAAAATTAAATGGCTCAAAGATGCGGAACACGGATCGGAGAAGTACAATAGTCTTTTTGCCATGTTTTCTGCCTCCTGAAATCCTTTTGGGAACAGAGTTGCAATAAATAACCCTACATAACTGAAAAACAATTCATGCATGGTACTTCTCTTGCCCCATTCTGTCTTTTCCCCCTGTCTGATTCCTAGTTCCCTTCTTGCCACAGGCCTTCATGTTAGTGAGCTTGAAATATATCCTTAATAATCATGCTCACTTGTAAAATATGTAGTGTTGACTTGGGTGTATATATGCCTTTAACTTATATAAATCACATGGTATTATAAATTTCATTCTGTGTCTTTTGTTACTCAACACTACAGATTTGGGAGGTGAAATAAGGTGGCATTTGTTTTGTTTAATCTTTTTTTTCATTTGAAACATATCACATATATGAAAGAGGGCATAAACTTTAAAAACTTCATGTATGGCCATCCCTGATATCATCTCCCCCTCCACACTAGAGGAATTTTTTAAGCTAAAGTTAATGTGAATCACTTTCTTTTCTGTTGTTTTGTCCATTTTTTTTTTCCTGGTCTTGGCCTTTATGTAGTGAACCATACAGAATGTATTCCTCAATGACTTGCTTTTTTGGCTTAACATTTTTGTAGATTTATCTGTATTGCTATTATAGCTGTGGCTTATTCATTTTCATTGGTGTACTATGTGTTGCTATGCCATACTTTATTGATCTGTCTACGATAGGTAGACATTTGGATTTGTTGCTGTTGTCGTTTTTGCTATTCTGAATAATGCTGTTATAAACATATTGACCCTGTTTTTGTGTGCAGCTGGACAGAAATTTATCAGTGCAACATATCTAGAATTGGCTTTGCTGAATCATAAGGTAGCGCCACTCTCCTGTTCTAAGCAATGCAAAACTACTTTCTAAGGTTAGTATACTCACTCACATTCTCTCCCATGGAGTTCAATAATTTCCTTCTTCATATCCTCTGAAATAGTGACATTGTCAAACTTTTTATTGTCAATCTAGTGGTCATGAAAAGGTATTCAATGTGCATCTCCTCAATTGCCAGTCAGCCTGAACATCTCCATAACTTTATGAAACACATACGTTTTTTCTTACGTAAAAGTCCTATTTGTATTTTGTGCTTATTTGCCCTTCAAGTTGTTTATCTTTTCTTAAGAATTTTTAGGAGAATGTATGTGTGTGTGTGTGTGTGTGTGTGTGTGTGTGTGTATTATGGATACTAATCCTTTGTCTTGTATGTATTACAAATATCTTCCAGTTTTGGATTTTAATTTTAGCCCTGTTTGTGATATCTTTAGTAAATAGAAATCTCTAATTTTAACGGGGTAGAATTGATCAGTTGTGTGTGTGCTGTGTTATGCATAAAAAATTATTAGCCCGGCATGGTGGTGCATGCCTGTAATCCCAGCTACTCAGGAGGCTGAGGCAGGAGAATCACTTGAACACAGGAGGTGGAGGTTGGAGTGAACCGAGATCACGCCACTGCACTCCAGCCTGGGTGACAGAACGAGACTCCATCTCAAAAAAAAATAAAAAATAAAAAATAAAAATTCTTTTTTTTCCTTGAGGTCCTTAAGATTTTTCTGTGTAAATCAAATGCTAAAATGGTACATCATCAAGGCCTTATTCATGTTATTTGCCTTCTCTGAAACTTGATTTGTGAAATACTTTTGACCCAAGGGTTTCATGGGGGTTACACGTAAAAAGTGTATATGAAAAAGCCTAGCAAAGTACATCACACATAATTGGCACTCAGTATATGTTAGTTCATCCACTGGAGCATAGTTCTAGTTCTATATTTTGAGGCTGTTAGATTTTTGCAAGTAACTTCATTTTTAACAGGAAATGCTTAGTCCGTGTTATTTATATGCTGGACATTTTGCAAATGTTTTATTCTTCACAAACCACGTAAGGTAAATAATATTATCATTACCATTGTACAGATGAGGTAATCTAGACTCAGAAAGAATAAGTGATTTACCTTGGGTAACACAGACACTAAATGGATTATATCTGTAGATGTGTGGTGTGAATTTGAGGATGTGGTAAAGGGGAAAAGATAAAAGTCGTCTATTTATTGCTTTTCACTTTGCAGAGCATATAGTATGATTTCCCATGGTACATATCCTCCACTCATTCCCTCAGACCTGACTCAGAGTCTCTTAAAACCACCCATTCCCCTAAGTGTCTACCTTGAGCTCACTGCCTTTCTGATTTGCATCCTAAAGACAGTTGCCCATAATTTAGCTAACCACATTGTTCCTCTCCAAGGAATTCCACATGCAGTGGAACATTGCTCCAGTCATAAGGTAACTGGACTCCAGAGACTATCTTCCTGTCAGAATCTTGAGTCACCCAGGACACACGTGTCAACAGGGTTTAAAGCTTTGTTTGTTTGCCTCCCCAGACAGATGTTGAAACAGAATCTCCCACCACTAAACTGCCCAGACAACCAAGCAACTCAGTAACCACTTACTAAAGCTAACAGTCTTTTGGCATTCAGTTTCCCACCAGATGAATTATAGCACAGTGTACAGTGAATTCATTCAAATCACTGAATGTTACATGTGGAGGACCTTAGTAATGACCTAGACACCATTGTAGCAGGAAGGGAACAAAATGCAAAGAATGAATGCAAGTAAATCCCTTTTCCTTAAATGTACATCATGGGTTGAAGGATCTAGTATTACTGAGTTTCCCTCATCTATAAAATGAAGATTTAAAATATCTATCCTTCCTACATCATAGGATTGTTGTGAGAATCAAATTAAACAATAGCCATGCCTCTGTGATGATCTGCTTTAAACCAAGTATAAAGTTATATACATAAGAGGAGAGCAAATACAAATGTGTTGGATTAGTCAAGAATTCTAAAAAATTCAATTTTAAGTAAATTGTCCCATAAAATGCATTACTAAATATTGTTTGGATATGATTTGTCCCCACCAAAATTCATGTTGAAGCTTGGTCTCCAATGTTGCAGTGTTGAGAGGTAATATCTTTAGAAGGTGATTAGTTCATTAAGAGGGATTAGTGCCTTTCTTGTGGGAGTGAGTTTTCATCTCTCACAGGTTAACATCAGAACCTGACCAGATGCCTGCCCCTGGATCTGGGACGTCCCAGCCTCCAGAACTATGAGTGGCATAAGCTTCTTTCCTTTATAAGTTACCAAATCTCAGGTGTCCTGTTAAAACAACAGACAACTGACTAAGACAGATACGTGTTTTTTGTGTCGGATAGACAGTATGGAGCAAGTACACAGGGCATGCAGCTGATTCCACAAAAAAAAAGGGCCAGTAATTCTGTTTTAAGTTGTGTCTACACAGAATATAAGTGCCATTATTCTATGATATTCCAAGATGTCACCAACAATAATTTCTTGAAATAAAGCTTTAGATATTATTGAGAAACAATGAGTTCAAGGCTATACTTTATATACATTTTTACAACAAAGTTTGTTTTAATTGTCTTTTGCTGCTTAACTTACAACCCCATAACAGCAACTAATTGTGTAGGTTGACTTGAAGCTTCCTCTAGCAAATGTGCCAAGGCAGATAGATCCTAAAGATCTATCTGGGCTAGAAGCTGGCATCATTCACAAGCCTGGCAGCGGCTATTGGCTATCAGTTGGGGTGTCTGAGTTCTTTTCCATGTGGCCTCTCATCTTCTAGGAGACTTGACTGACTTTCCTCAGTCAAGTCTCCTAGATGCCAGGGCAGTAATCCAAAATGACAAAGGAAGAAGCAGCAAGGCCTTGCGAGGCTTAGTTTCAGAAGTCACATAAATTTACTTCTGCCAAATCTATTTATAAAAGTAAGTCACTAGGATGTCCAGATTCGATAACTATTTTTTTTTTTTTTTTGAGACAGAGTCTAGCCCTATTGCCCAGATTGGAGTATAGTGGCATGCTCTCGGCTCACTGCAACCTCTGCCTCCTGGGTTCAAGAGATTCTCCCACCTTAGCCTCCTGAATAGCAGGGATTACAGGTGCCTGCCACCACACCTGACCAATTTTTATATTTTTAGTGGAGACGAGGTTTCGCCATGTTGTCCAGGCTGGTCTTGAACTTCTGACCTCAAGTGATTCACTGCCTAGGCCTCCCAAAGTGCTGGGATTACAGGTGTGAGTCACCACACCCAGCCTCAATAATATACTTTTTTAAAAGAAAGGTCCATCTCTGGATGGGAGGGCCAGCAATGTTACATTGAAAATGGGGCATCCCTGCATACTGAGAGGAGAGGAATTTTTGGCCATTAAACAATCTATAGATTCTGCCCCCTTGCCACAAATTATTCATATTCCTCCCAGGTGTAAAATACTCTCACTTCCAAACTAAGACCTCCAAGAGTCTCATCCCAATTGTTTCAGTTACCTATTGCTGCATAACAAATAATTCCAAAATTTAGCTGCTGTTGTTAAAATTTAACAATAACCATGTATCATCTCTCACAGTTCTGTTAGTCAAAAATTCAGGAGCAGGGTGCCTCTCTCTTAGGGTGCCCCACAAAGTTTCAGTCAAAATGTCAGCCAGAGCTATAGTCATGTGAAGGCTTGAATAGGACTGAGGATCCACTATCCATAAAGCTCACTCACGTGGTTGTGGACAAGACACTTCCATTCCTCTCTACATTGACCTCACTGTAAGGCTGACTGAATATTCTCACAATATGGAAGTTGGCTTTGCCAGAGTGAGTGATATGACAGAGAGCAAAGAAAAATCTAAAATGTCATTTGTGGCTTTGCTTTGAAAGATAGACCCAGTTTTTTCTGTAACACCTTGTTAACTACCAAGGCCGGCCCTATTCGGTATGGGAGGAAACCATAAAACACCATAGGGGGCCATTTTGGAGGTTTGTTATCACACAGATTATAGCACCAACTTCAAAGTCCGGAATTTTATGATATCCTTCAGGTCTGTATGTAAATGAAGTTTCTTAAGTGTGGGTTTCAGGCACAGCAAACCTTGAACAGCAGCAACTACAGAGCCCTGTAAATTAAAAAGACAAGGTATCTTTCCCAGGCACACCCAACATATAACACTGAGTTAGGGAAAAATGATCTACAGAAGACAATGCCATTCATAGTGGGATAATGGGAGACACATAGAAGTCACTAACTCATAGCAATCTTGAAATCCAGATGTCACATTTGTCAGGCTTCCTGCATTGAGAGCAGAAAATGTTCCTTGATTGGGAACAGGTTCTTTACCCCTGGAGTAGGCTCATTCTTCTCCTCAGATCTTCACCTTGCTTTCTGAGCTCTTTGGCTGGCTTTCTAAAAGGCCCTTCTTTTTCCAAAGAAAATGGCTCTTGCTTGTATCTGAGTAGATTTCTCAAGGAGCCTGTGTGCTCTGCTTCTCACAAGCCTTTTTTCATGTGAACTGTCTTCATCCCTTTCAGTTCAAGGTACCAAAATTCAGGTTACCAATGCTATTGCAACATCATTCTCTTAAAATCTTTGTGGTTCTCCCCTTTCATCTTAACAGCACTCATTCCATGTGCCCAAAAAGCCAAATCCACAATTCTTTTTTTGAGACCGACTTCTATCCAGTTTAGAAATGTTAGGCTTCTTTGGGACAATGCTATTGAGATGATTAGAAGCTTCTTTTCCCAGCTAAAAGGATTAGGCATCTTAAATCTTACGAGATCTTAACAAAAGATACTATAGCTACACCTTTGGTTTGATCTGATCTTTGCCCTGAAGCCATTTTTTACTTACTTTGATAATCTTTTGCCAGCTGGAGAGACATAAAATATAGAACAGTTTTATTGTCCAACCCAGCAAGTACTTGTTCTCTTATATTTTCTCTTAATTCTGCTTGCAAATGCTACAGTTCTCTAATTAGCTAATCTCTCTTTTCATACTGTATTACATGGAGTTAAAGTTAAAGATTTAGTTTTTTTATCCTTCTGCTTGAATCTTTCTTTAGACAGATCCAACAAGTTCAATCAGTACATTTTTTTTTAATCTTCCAAATTACTATAATTCTGCCAGTCTATACCAAGGTTGTCCCCCACCTCTTTTTTATCTTCAATCACAGTTTCCTTTCTGCTCCACTAACCTCTCTTCTCTCTTCTCTTGCCAGTCCCTATCCACCATCTAGTTCCAAAGCCAATGTCATAGCTGAGGTTCTTGTTATGGCAGCATTATACTTCTAGTTACCAATTCACTTTAGTTTTCTATTGCTGTATAACAAATCAACCAAGAGTTAGTGGCTTAAAATAGCAGTAATTCACAATTTCTCACAATTTTATGTTTTGGCTAGGTGGTTCTTCTGGTGGTTTTGGAGGGGCTCATTCATACGGGTGCATTCAGCAGGATTCCTGGCTGAGCTAGAAGGTCTAGGGTTACCTCACTTACATGTACAGCATTTGGTGCTGGCTGTCAGCTAAGGATAAGCCAGTTTTTATCAAATGGGGGAAATTATGCCTCCATGGGATATTTGGCTACTTATAGAAACATTTTTTTATGGCCACAACTGGGTCAGGTTGCTTGTATCTAGTAGGCAGAGGCCAGAGATATTAACATACATGATACAATGCCCAGGACAGTCCCCCACAAAAATAAGTTATCTGGCCCAAAATGTCAGTAGAGCTAAGGTTGAGAAACCTTGCAATAAATGTTTTTATATGCATTATCTTCTTTAATCTTCACAATTACCCTATTAGACAAGTTAGATTCTTAAGTAACTTGAACAAGATCACACAATTAGTAAAGGGCAGAGTTGGGACTTATACATTCTGAGCTCTTAACCAGTATATACTATATGGTATGCATTCCACCCAGATTGTAAATCTAAGATTGATTTTCTAAATACCAAAACCACACCCAGGCAATAGTCTAAACTCTTCACCATTTATTTCTTCTTTGATCTTTTCCTTTCTAGCTTAATGGCTTTCCTAGAAACAGAGCCTGGGGTAAGTATTAAGTGCTAATGCTTTATTTAGGAGGTATGTTTCTATGGCTGCAAAACTGAGCAAAAAAGGAAGTGAGGCAGAGAAGTAAGAAGCAGAACTATAAATGCAAGGTGTTGCACTTCAGCAGGGGCGTCAGTCCACCTATATGAGATATTTTTCCTAGTGGGCTGTTCCAGAAGGAACATACTCCTTGGTTCAGTCTATTGCATGGAGGAATAGAAATGTGTCTGCCAGCTCCTTCACATCTCCTAAGTTCCATTGCTCAAAGTTTACCTTCCAGAGATTTAACTCCCCCACGATCCTAAGCTGCATCACCTAGCTCCTATAGCAGCTGCTCAGGAAGCCAGATCTCGTGCCGGCAGCTTGGTCTTTGTATGAGTCCAAAAGTGTTATGAACCACTATTGATTTCAGGAGTCGTGTTGGTTGGCCTTAGGAAGTTTAACACTGTGAGTTATCACAGAATCAGACAGCTGCAGCAGCTGGGGTAGAATAGGCAATCTGGGATTCAAAAGGCAGGTAAGGCCAAGAGACTCTGAGGTGGGGCATAAGATGTGTCTGATCCATTCTTCAACATGCCTCACTACTCCCATGGACTGTCACCGAAAGGAAACCTTTCTGGCTTGGAAGAGCTGGTGTATCAGTTGAGATTCATTAAGCTTAAAGAAGCAGAAAAACCTAAATTAAACTGGCTAAAATAATGAGGAAAGGAGGGAAGTTATTGGCTTACATGCCTGTGAGTCCAGAAGATCAGCAGGATTTAGATTTGATGGCTCCACTGTCCTGAAATTCTTTTGACTCAGTCTTTCTCCACAGGCCAACTTTCTACTCAGGCTGCCACTAAAATGGCTGCAGCAACTCTAGGCCGTTCGTGCACACATGACCACATTCCAATATCCAGAGGAAGGCATAAACTGTCTCTTCATTTGCTTCTTTCTTATAAATGAAGAAACTTTTCCTAAAGAGTGCCTCAGCCAACATTCCCTTGCAGCTTTCATTGCCCAAGCTGGGTGATACGTTCATTCCTTAACAATCCTCATTACAGGGATTTTAAACACTTTGATTGACTGGCGTCTGGGTTCCTGAACCAATCACTGTGAAGAAAGATGGATCACCATGACTGCTTAACCCAACGGGGCCCACCTCCTGCACTGGGGTAATCCTCAAACTCCATGGCAACCACAAAATGCAAGAGGGTGGGGAGGTGGACTTGGTGTTAAAGAGAAAACCACACGGTCAACAAGAGCCAGACTTCAAAAGTGTCTAAAGAAACAAAGACAAAGCTGCCATCATCGTTTGTTAGTAGACAGTTGTCATGGAGTGGGGACTGACTCACTTTAGGCAAAGTAGGTTTCAGCCAGTCTGTGTAGTTCTCCATGACTCTTACTGTTTCTTCCACAGGGACTCTCTATTCCCCATCCCTGCCTTTGATAGTACATCTCATCCCTAAGCTTATTCCAAAAGCTTTCCTTGCTGTTTCGCAGCCAGAAAACACGGGCTGAGTGAAATACAAAGGCTTTGGAATTAGTAGCAGTTTTAGAAATCTAGATCAAATCTAGATCAGGGTATTTCAAACTCCATGGCTCTGGAGAGCTTTCTCAGTTGTGAAACTTGAAGGGCTCAAAAGAAGAGCTAAGTAGTCGAGGCTCTAGGCCTCCTAAACCTCCCAAACATAGTTATATAGCTTTATTCGAGATTAATTTTTGTTCAGGGGATTAAAAATCAAATCCCCTTACTATAAAAGTGAGAAAGCTGAAGCTCAAAGAGAGCGGTGGGAGCGTGTGTTGAAGGTCATGGTGCTTATCTGTGCCTCCTCCTCAGGACACCTATGCTAACATTTGAAAAGTTTCACCCTGTGCCTCAGGAGCCCTCTCTTCTCTAGAATCAGTGGCCCCAGCTTCTTCAAATCTCACTCCGGTGAAGAGATTCCATGCCATCTCACCAATTCATTGCTCAACTCCTTGTTAAAATCACTTCAAGTGTAGTGCTAAGAAATAATCATGATGAGTCAAATGCATCTGAGCATCAGAGAGAAGAGCAGGACCACCCCATGTCCCATCGGAATGTTGCACTCTTAATAAGATAGCCAGGGATCACATTAGCTAGTTGGCAGACACAGAACACCATTGCCTCATACTGTCCCTTAAAACTCTTAAGATGTTTTTACAAGCTGCTGCAAAG
Organism: Theropithecus gelada; assembly: GCF_003255815.1. NCBI lineage: Eukaryota > Metazoa > Chordata > Mammalia > Primates > Cercopithecidae > Theropithecus > Theropithecus gelada. The sequence continues at coordinate 84,074,918 of NC_037668.1, forward strand.
ACTTTTCTCCTCATCCTGTTCCTATCCTCTTGTTTACTTGGACTCAATTGCAGAGCTTAACATGTATTTCATTTATTCTAAAATTCCACAATTCTAAATGCCCACCATGTGCATTTCTGGGCATTCCATGAGCACATGGAGAATTCTAGGACAGGAGTAGCAAATTCAGCTACCTTGAGGAACCAGGCAGGTAGGGACAGAAGTCATGTAAATAAATGAACATGGCCAGGTATAGTTCAAAATTTGCGAGCTATGAAGTCTGCTTAAAGGAGAGCTAGGCCCCTTCTAAAGAAACAGCTTTACTCAGCCTCAGCTAGCCATTGCCACGCAAGAATCAAGTCCAGAGTTGCTAGATCTTATGATTTGAAAAAAAAAAATCTGGAAATCTGAATGTTGATTGGAAATATCCAGTCTTTTAAATGTTGGCCACTAACTCTCAAAGTTCTAATACACTCTATTGGCCAAACAAAACACATCTGCAGGCTGAGTTCAGGCCATGAACTTCGAATTTACAAACTTTGCCCTATGAGGATGAGGGAGTTGGGCAGCACTAGTTAATGAGACAAAAATATAAAAATGACTCGTGTTATCTTGGAATTAATAGCACAACATTTATTTTTAATATTATCCTATTAATCATAGGCTTGAACTTTTTAAAGCTGGAAAGAATCTCTGGGATTATATTGTTTAATCCTCTTGTTTTATAAAAAAGGAATCTATGATTCACAGAGAAGAAATGAGTTGGATTTTAATTAAATGAATCCAAATGAATTCATGAAATGAATAAAAAAATCAAGTTCTTAGAAATTGAGGAGATAATTGGTACATCAGCTCCTCAAACCTTAGTCCATGGTTTCTCAATCTAAGCATTATTGACATTTTGGATTGGAGAATTCTTTGTTGTGTGTGTGGGTGGGGTGGAGGGGGAAGAGTTGTTTTGTGCATTGTAGGATGTTTGGCACCATCCATGGGCTCTACCCACTAGAAGGCAACAGCATACTCCTGCAAGTTATCAGTGGCAAATGAAGGCAAGAATGTTTTTAGATATTACTAAGTGTCCCTGAGGGACAAAATTGTCACTGCCCTTGAAAACCACTATACCCTCTTCCAATCCCTTTGTCTTATGGTTGAGAGAACTCAGAAAACTCAAGAGCTTTCCCAAAGTCACATGGGGAGTTATTGGCATTGCTGGTACCAACACTTGAATCTCATCTTAATTCCTTCTAAAGTGCTCTCTTAACAAAAGCCTGCAAACATGAACCACAATTTTATCAGTAAGCTTCGTAAAACTGCATATTTTAAATTAAGAGGCAGCATGGCATAATGGTGAAAAGCATGGATTCCATGACTGACCAATCTGCATTTGGTCCTCAGCTCTTCTATTTACTTGCTTTGTGACATTGACCAAATTAACCCCTCTGAGTGTTTGTTTACCACCTCACTTGAAAAGTGAATGGTAAAATGTGCACAGTGCTTCCCACAAAATAGGGATTCATCAAATGGAAGTTATTATTATTACTATTATTTAACTGGACCTGGAGTCGGTAAACTATAGCCCACAAACTGAATTTGGCCTGCCTGTTTTTGAATAGCCTGTGAGCTAAGAAGAAGTTTTACATTTTTAAGTAGTTTTAAAAAATTAAAATAACAATGCCATTTTATGGTACATGAAAATCATGTGATATTCAAAGGTCAGGGCTCATAACTGAAGTTTCGTTGGAACACAGCCACGTATTCATATGCATCTAGTCCATGGTTGCTTTCATGTAACAGCAGAAGAGTCACGTAGTTGAAACAGAGATCAGCAAAGACTAAAATATCTACTGCCCAGCCCTTTACAGAAAGATTACCAGTCTCTTAAATAAACCTTTAGTCTCCATGTAGAAAAACAGGCAACCATAATGTGTGCAGAGCCCTCTGGTGTGCAGGAGGTAACATAACAAAATAATTCATTTTTCCTTTCTGATGCCCCTTGCAGTTCTAGCATCTATAACCATTATATTTTACTCCGCTCACTTGAGACATTTCTTAGCATCTGTGTACATCCAGTATTTTCAGAAAACATAGGTTCCCAAATTATCCGGGACACATGAAAAAACTTTTTATATATGTCCTGTCCTGAATAAATCTCATTGTAGAATTGCTACTTAGAGCAATTTTTTTCACAATCTGGAATATTTATCAAAAAGAAAGGAAACGGCTTGCTCAGTGTTAAGCCAACCACATATTTTAAGTGTTGTGTGATTTGAACAGGATAATAAAAAGGGATATCCGGTAAAAAGGAAGAATAAATAAGAACTATCTGCCAAGACCAAAATTTAAGAGATGTTTTCATGTCACCTCTTTTTTTAATACCTTGAACATCTTGGTTACAATTTAATCTTACTATAGCCTGAGAGTTTAAATGCCAGTATGTGTTTATAGCTCCAGCCCTGACACTAAGTAGATTCGTGGTCTTCAGAATTCCTTTATGGTTCAATACAATATGTATATTGATTGTCCAATACATGCCAGGTGCTGTGATGGGCATTGGAAGTACAAGGATAAATTAAACATGGTTTTGCCCTAAAGGATTTCACTGAGGATCTGGTTAAGTCATCAAACTTCTTTGAGTGTCACCTTCTCATCTGTAAGAGTAGGGCACTGAAATAAATATTTCATCTGCTCAAGAAACTTTTATTGAGCACCCCTGTCTTGCCATACACTCTAGGAGATATCAAGGAATGAAAATAGGACTATATCACTATAACAGTTCAATTATAAAGCATGCCTAGTTTCTGCCCTCCGAAGAAGTCACAATTATAATACAACATAATAAATGCGAAATGAATGTGAGAAGCAAGTTCAAGGAAGCCACTATTTTTTCTTAAATAAGGAAGGACTGACTCCACAAAAGAAGTAACATTAGAGTAAGTCTTAAATGATGTTTTCATTTATGACATGGCATGTTGGGGCCTCCCATCACTAAAAGGGATAAAGGCAAACCAAAACAAATTTAGAAACTGGGAAAGAAGACTGTGACCAACAAAATCAGCCCCTCGCCCAGTGGACCCGGCAATTCAAAATCAAGTCAAACGGAGATGGGCAAGATTCAGTGTAATCTTAAGTTTAAAATCAGGGAGAATCTGAGTCAAAGGTAAGAGGCAAGTCATGTGATTCAGGCTTCAGGGCATTTGCTGTTCTTGGTTCTCAAGTAAACTAAAATGAGTCATTCTAAAGGAGATGATGGAAGTCAGGCACCAGTTTTCCCAAGGGAAAGGACATATTAGTACTAGGAATGAGTCAGGCCAATAGCCAAGTGCTCAGTTTTTAGGATTTCACTCTGGACCAGTAGGACAGAAACAGGCACCTAGGATCAGAATTAAGAAAGAGCAGTACCACATGCTCACCTGTGTCTAGAAGAAGCTATACATATGTAAAATTACAGATTAGTTCGAGTCCTCATGTACATGTAGCAAGAGAGCTTTGTACAGCTTGTCACTCCTGAGGGATCATAATCTTGCAAGCCTGGGTATCATGGCAAGAAGCTCAGGCACTGAAGGGGCTGATGGAGTTGGTCACAAAGAGAAAGAAGGATGCGAAGACTTTGTAAGTGGAAGCACAACATGCACAAAAGCACAATGGTGCACTTCTACTCTCAAACAGTCTCCATCTTCCCTTTGTTGCCCTCTAAGTTGCCATATGCAATTGTTTCTCCAATGCCAAGGAGAGAGCCCCATCATGACTCTCCATGTAGTGAGTCTTTAGTAGTTTGGCAAGAGAAGTAGGACTTGTACTCACTGTTTTATGCTGTTCTGATTAAACTAAATTAAATCCCAAACTCTCAATCCCATTGCACAAGGCACAAAATAGAGCCAGACCTGCTTTCCTCAGAAAAAAAATCCCTTGACATTTGGACTTTTGAGGACTCTTCAAAAATTTTGGAAGCCTCTGCCTGACTCAGTGACCACATCTTTTCCCTGTTTCCCAATACGACATCATTCTACTCACTCCTTCATTTCCAAGGGTCCTCTATAAAGGTCTGTCTTACTGTGGCCAGTATGGAGCACACCTGGTCACAACTAGTTATTGACCCCTGATGTTCACCCCACCACTTCTCAGGGTACCCGGGTTTTACTAAGTTCCCTGGTGTGCTACACCAAAACCTTCCTCTCTGCCCCATACACGCCAGCCTCCAATCCACTCCTAGGCCACAGTGCATTTGAGGGAAATTCAATCCATATGTTTCCTTTTCTTTCTAGAGAATGCATCCAGCATTGTTTAAAGAGGGAGGCAACAGCCAAGAAGAGCTATGTGAGGCCTCTCTTGGCCTTCCAGTTCTTCATTAGGGAGCAAGGAAAGGAGTACTTTGCCAAGAGCAGACCTGAAACATTCCTTTGAGTTCAGTTCAATTGTCTGCAAGTCACGTTTCCACACAAACATGTCCCCAGGACTGAGGATGCAAGGCGCTGTTCAAGGCGTCTCCTGGATGAAGACATGGCAAAAGCTATCACCTCCATGCAGCTCTGTAATGTATATGAAGAGAATCAGTTTATGGGAGATTATTGTACATTATTACCCTCCAAAACTGACAAATGCCTCTCTGAGAATATAAACTCTATAATTATGAGCACTCACTTTCAGAGAACCAATGACTTTAGAGTTCAAAAGACAGAGATGTCTATAGGCTAAGAGAGAGCGAGGGATTTGTCTAAGGTCAAAGGGCTGATCAGAGTTTCATGTAGAACCAAGACTTGTGATTCCAAATTCAGCTGCTTTGACTTCTGCTCTTTATGTCCTGGACTTACACAATACTCAGTGCCTGACACAGATACATTTTCACACTTCAGCCTTTGTGACTTACTCTGAATCAATCCTTTTAAAAGTTTTCTTTATTTATCATATCTGCTTTTCTTGCATTTTAAAAATAAACATTGTGGCAGTTGGAGATCCAAGATTCTGTTACTAAAGTACAACTGGAAAATCTTAAGCATATCACATAGAATCTGAGAAATCAGTAATAAGAATTATAGTAAAAATTTATGACATCAATATAATAATTTATTCATTATTTTTAAAAAGCAAGGTCCTTGTGTGTCTTTTTGAAATATGTTTATCTAACATGCATTTATTTGGCACCTTCTTAAAGTCTTCCAAGTGTTCATGTGGAGTGCTAAAGATTTTACAAAAACCAACGACATTCATTATCTTCTGCCTTTATGAAAGTTCTTCTTTCTGGTGGCCCCTTTCAGCCTTAAACCTCCAAAGTTTTAAGAAAAAAAAAAAAAAACCTCAGATTTCAAGGGAAGCAGATAACAAGGATTCAAGAATGAGGTAGTTGAGAGCAGGAGAACAGAGGAGGATGCTGGAGATTTTGAAAGTACGTAGGCGACAGAAGTGAAGGGAAAAAGGTAGAAGCCAGAATTCAAGGAGCCCTGCAGATAATACTGGTTATGGAACATAATGTCATAAAAGACCATGTCTGACCATGGACTTCAGAGTCAAGCCATGGAAGTCCAGATCCCAAATTCCCCAGAACTAGTTAGAGAAGTTAACTTTCAAGCATTCACTATTGTAAGCTCCTATCTCTTAATCTGTAAAATGAGGATAAGCACACATACTTCCAAGGATATAATACGATCGCAGCAAATTTAAAGAGACTGGCACAAATTGAGCAGGTATCGTAAAATTCCCTCCGCTCTATGTAAGACAAAGCCTAGAAAGACAGACTATTGCTCTGACCTTCTCTAGTCTATTTTGAGACCAGATGACCTTTTCTTCTTGACAAGGGAGTCTTGGAAATTGGAACCACAAAAGAATCAAATCCCGTGGGCACAAGCTCCATTTGACTCTTACAAAAGGATACATCCCTTCCCTTTTCATCCAGTGAACCTGGTTTTATTCTTGCTATCCATACCTTACCTTGAGCAAAAGTGAAACAAACCCAGTTATCAAAATGTTCATGGCATGAGGGTTGGGAAGAGGTGGGGGAACATCAGTCTCCTAGGATTCTGGTCTATTTGCACAGCTGCAGTCAATTAGGTAAAATAGTAATTGTTTCATACTTTTGCTCAATGCTTAATCCTGAAGAAGAATGGATGGTTGGTTTTCCTTTTTCATCTTGTTTTGTTTTTATTCCTTGTCATAATATTTAGATAGTATTTGTGTAAGGGAAGGCAATCATAATGAAATGGATAATCAAACGGAGGGCTCTAAGGAACATTTACAAAAGCCGTCACCTCAGAAATGCTTCATTTACCCAGACAGTGGGCAGCAGAGGGCATGGGAAAGTCTGTTTCTATGGACAGGGAAATGATTCATGTCAATCAGCTCGAGAGTCCCTCTTCCCAAACACTTTATGTGTAAGACATAGCATAATAAATTGCCCCAATAAGCAGTCAGGATGCATCACATACCTTGCGAGGGCTGAACCTCTGCTAAGGACTGAAGGTGCTAACATGAGTGAGACACCCGCCTTACAGCCAAGATGAGGGTGAGGCGAGCAAGGCACTTGCCTCCAGAGCAAAATTTTAAGAGTTGTCAGCAAATAAATAAGACTGTAATGCAATATTTTTAAACAATCCAAATTAATGCAAAAACAATCCATGGTGCACAAAATATCAAAACTTTTGTTTGCTTATACCTTTGATTATTAGTTAAATATGCATTTAGACTATGAAAACTTTAAGAAAGTCACCAAAAGAGCAAAAAATAATGTTAACCCAATTGTAAAAGGAAGCTTACACTGAATGTAGAAAAAAAAAAAAGTAGCAAAAGCCATATGAAACAAAACAATTATGAAAACAACTATTAATGTTTTAAATCTCTTCTTTTTAATAGAAAACAGTTTTGTTAACTATTTTTAATTTTTAAAAACAGACATTTAGGGATAATAGGTTTGCTTTAAAAAATTAGACTGATACTACCTTCTAAAATAGAATCCTTTGATTTGAAATTTGAGAATACGATTGAGAGTCAAAAAGTATTCATTTCTTTTGATCTAAAAATCATACTTTAGGAAATCTGTCATAGATATAACCAAAACATAGAAACAGCATCATTCGTAGCTTGAAAAATAAATTAAAGCACCCCCAAATAGACCATTATACAATCATTAAAAATGATGTTGATAGAGATCAGGCAATGTTAAAAATAACTACTTAATAAGCATAAATATATATATACCACAGTAACAACTACATAAAAATTGCATTTAAAAAGCTAAAAATAAATACACTATAATTATAATAATTTCATTTTGGTGGTAGAAATCTGGTTTTCCTTCTTTGTTTCTTTTTTTATTCTTTATTTCCTTTCTTCCTTTTTGTTTTTAGGAATTGTATTATCTAATTCAATTCGATAATAATGGATGATCAAATGGTAAAATATGGTGTTTTACATTGCATATTGTGTTGAACATTATCTATTATACTGTATTATACTGTATCAGGGTCCAGGCACGAAACAAACAGGTGGCATACTCAAAGAAACAATTCAAAAGTATTTAATTACTGGACTGCTTTCAGAGCTGTGGCAGGGTTAAGGGAAGTAACAAGAGATGATAAAAAATACCTGGGGTCTAACAACAGCTGGGAGCTGTGGCTACTCCTAGGTCAGGAGAAGAAGTGGAGAAAGCAGTTCCTGGAACCAGGAGAGAACTGTCGTTATAGATGGAAGCTGTCCAGTAGGAAGAACAACCACTACAAAAACTGTAGTATGAGATGCGAATAAATATTCCAATCTTTCTCTCCTCTATCCTTCCAGTCTTCTATTAGCGTCTTCCACTGGCTGAACTCAGCTGAACACTACAGAGTAAAGGAGCCCAGATGATGCTCTCTGTTGAAGTCAGTTTCTTGAAGCACAAAGCAGGTAAGCAGAAAGGTGAAAAGTGGATCTGGAGGAACAAACAGGATACACCCTGCAAAATCATTGATAGTACCATTTCTAAAACAGAAAAAAATATACGAATTTAAAAAGTGATGGCATTTGAAACTTACTTCCCTCATCAAATGTGAATAAAAGAAATTCCTATCTAATCAAGTTATTGGGTAACCTTGAAAATTAACAATGTCTATTAACTTTTTGTCCTTATTATTATATACCTGTTTATGGTGATGATGGTGGTGGAAGTGATGGTGTTGGGGTGGTCATGGTGGTAATGATAATGATGGTGGTGATGGTGATGATGGTGGTGTAACGATGGTGATGATGATGTATATCTTGGTGATGGTTGTGATGGTGATAATGATGGTGGCGATGGTGATAGCAATAGCGATGGTGATAGTGGTGTTAGTAGTTGTGTTATTGATGTGCTAGTCTTTTACATAAACTTTAAGTTTCATGTGATATCAAATGCTATCTTTAAGGGATGTATATCTCTATTCAAAGTAAGTAATGCCATTAAACACATACACATCTCCTGTGAGATCAGGGATGATCAGATGGTAAAATATGGCTCCTTCAGGGCCCATCTCTATGAAACATCTTTAATCCATAGAAAAATTTAACTCAACCCAGGGTACATTCACTGAATAACTACTATGTGAGGACTTCAGAATGAATGGAAGTGCTTACCTTCATAGACAGGCTTTGCAGCCTGAGAACAGGGACAGGAGTCAAACATACAGTACTATAAACATGGCATCCTATGCTGTGATTATCTTCCTCGCAGAGTTGCCTAGCACATGTAACCTTGAAAAGTATTTATTTAAGAAACGCATGAAGGCTGTAAGAATTATCATGGAAGTTCAAATCAGCTCGATTTTATGGAGAAGATGATATTGAGCACTTAACTAATCTAACTACTTCACATCGTTTAACTCAGTAAGTATTCTCCAAAGTTCTATGAAATAGACATAAATATTATTCCCACTTTACAGATATGGCAACTGAGACAATGATTAAGCAAATACCTCTAAGTTGTACAGCTAGCAAGTGAATAACTTAGAATTCACCTCTACCAACATCATCACCATGAACATGTATATAATAATTATAATAATAATGACAATCTCCAGGTAATCCCAGTTCTAGAACATGGGCTTTTACACTTAATTTCCTCCAAGAAAGCTTTAGGGTGGACGAGGTGGAGTTAGAATTGAGCCTAGAGGAATGGGTAGTAACACAAAAACCCCGGGGAAGGCCATTCCAAGGGCAAGGAAACAGCAATAAGCAAAGGCCCACAGAAAAACCATGGAGGCAATTTGAATGACATTCTCAGAAATGCCCTTCAGGGAGGATGACAGGGAAGATGATCTGGAATTCAAGTTGCAGACGGAATGGAAGTAATCATGCTTGGAACAATGAAATAAACAGAAAACAATCTAGAATAAATTACTTTATGTTCTTTTTTTTTTCTTTCCTGTTTTTTGTTTTGTTTTGTTTTTTTGTTTTTGAGATGGAGTCTCTCCCTGTCACCCAGACTGGAGTGCAATGGCGCAGTCTCGGCTCACTGCAACCTCCACTTCCTGGGTTCCAGCGATTCTCCTGCCTCAGCCTCCCAAGTAACTGGGATTACAGGCGCGCACCTCCAAGTTAATTTTTGTATTTTTAGTGGAGACAGGGTTTCACCATGTTAGCCAGGCTGGCCTCAAACTCCTGAGCTCGTGATCCACCTGCCTCGGCCTCCCAAAGTGCTGGGATTACAGGCATGACCCACCGCACCTGGCCTATTACCTTATGTTCTTTAGGGTCTTTGATGGATGTTCTGTTTGCTTCAGAGGGACTCCTATCCTGGATTACCTCCAAAGGTGAGCAAATAATGGTGGGGGCAGGATGGGGGGTGCAGGGAGGACACAATTCTTCAGATTTGATGCTGTTTTGTCTAAACTGATCTCAGCAAGAAATGAGTCACAGCGCTAGCACTGTCCTATACATGGGAAGCAGTGTCAGTGTGAGCAAATGAAGTCTTGCACTAGGGAGCAAGAATAACCAACATGGGAGGGCCCTCTCAAGCCCAGGAGGGAATTCAGCCTAGAGGCCTGCCTGGTGAAGCTTCACAGGAGAGCACAGCCGGGCTCCAGCGCAGGGAAAGTCTGGGAAATCTCTCTGCAGTTTCCTGTTCCCCAGCTGTATTTTATTGGCCAAGCCCACCTGCCCCAGCCCTCACCTTTTCTAATACACCAAAAGTCACAGCAGCACCTCTGATTGTTTCTGCTACATTAAAACTGGCTGGAAAATGTGAAAATTCCCTCTATCTCAGGGCAGCAAGATGAATGAGTACAGGGAAGTTATTTTTAAATCTCCTCAAAATAAAAACAATGTCAGAGGTGGTCAGGAGAACGAAAGAAAAGTAAATAAATAAATATCCCAGGCAAGGAAAGGCATGAGAAGAAAATACTATGTGTTTTTATTTGGCTTGGTTTCTTTCAAATAAAAATGTTGTTTGGCAAATATTCTGAGTGAGAATTTCTTTTTTGGCAGTGAGTTGGCTGTGTTGAGGCTCCCTTTGCAGATCACCAGAGCACTTCAAACCCGGCACAGGATGTGAAGTGTGGTTACCTGCATTAAGCCTCACTGTCAACCTAGGCCAGGCATGTGGTTTGAATTCCTCCCCAACTCTCCTTGGCTAGTCCATCTATCTTCTTTGACAGGTAGCCCTGAGACTCTGTTCTAGCTCAGTCAAGTCGTTTCACTGTATGCTTGCCTCAGTTTCCTTGTATGTAAAATGGGGCTACAATGGCTTGCTCAGCAGCCCTCACCAAAGTGAAGGAAGCAGACCTCCCCTAGAGGGTGGGAGGCCAGAGAATGCAGGGATGGACGACTTACAGGTGAGTGCATGGGCAGGACGTGGGGTATTTTCAGATGGAGCGTTTTAGGTGCTCATAGATGGGCCAATTAGCACCTTCCAGTTACTGTTAGGTGAGGGAAAAGTGAGAATCAAAGGATATTCACAACCTATAAAAATATAGGCCAGGGATGGTGGCTCACGCCTGTAATCCTAGCACTTTGGGAGGTCAAGGCAGTCAATATGGTGAAACCCCGTTTCTACTAAAAATACAAAAATTAGATGGGTGTGGTAGGGGGGGCCTGTAGTCACTGATACTCAGGAAGCTGAGGCAGGAGAATCGCTTGAACCCAGAAAGTGGAGGTTCCAGTGACCTGAGATCACACCATTGCATTCCAGCCTGGGCCACAGAGTAAAACTCTGTCCAAAAAAAAATATATATATATATGAGAGATATATCACCATATATATGATATATCATATACATATGATTATGATATACAATTATATATCATATATATGATATCATATTATATTATACATATAATATGTATCATATATAATATATAATGATATATAATTGTATATCATATATATCATATATATGATATCGTATTATACATATAATATGTATCATATGTATCATATATATGATATATGACCTATCTATAGGAGAAAAAACTAAATATATATTTTAATTACCTTTACTAGTGAGAAACACACTAAATACAAATAAGGGGTCCATTCAAAGTATAGACATTTTCTAAGTATTTATAAAAAAATTAAAGGAATGGATAAAAATAAAATTATTCAAACATGACTACTATTTCTATACTTAGAAAATGTCTCCTGTACTCTTAGGCACTAACTTATTACTGGATATATACATATATACACACACACACATATATGTGTATATATATATAAAACTGTTTATATATATATATAAAACAGTGAAAAATAAAAAACAAAGACTGATGCATCTCTCTCCCAATGGGTCTTACATTCCAGGGGAGAAGACAGACTTTAAGCAAAAACAAGCAAATAAATAAATAAAAATTCCGATAGATCCTATAAAGAAAAAAATAAACTCCTCTGAAGAAAATCTCAGGGGTCCAATAAAGCCCACTTGTGATTGTGGCATTTGAGCTAAAATCTGCAGATAGCAGGAGCTAGCTATGTGAAGAGTGGGACAGAGAACATTCCAGGCAGAGGAAACATGATGTACAAATGCACTTGACAAAGAAGACACCAACATGTTTGGAGATCAGGGAGCCAAGGTCCAAGATAGAGCTGGATAGGCAGGAAGGAGCCAGACCATGCAGGGATCTGTAGGGGATGTTAAGATCTATGGATTTTATTTTAGCTGTAATTGGGATTTGCAGAAAAGGTTTAAGCAGGGAAAAAAGAGAGAGTTTTAGGAGAGTGAAAATAGTGGGGCCAGCCAGGAGCTCTCTGAAGAGACACAAGGCTGACGTGAATTAAATGGCCACAGTGGAAAGAGTTGGAGGCTTCAAGTTGTATTTAGGGGTAAAATGCAAAGAACCTGATGACTCATTGCATGAGGAGTAGCAAGGTGGAGAAGGCGGCAGGACAAGCTCCCAGAGCCCCAGTTTGAGCACTTGCGTGGAAGAATGTTATTTACTGTGAACGAGCAAGCTGCCTTGAGGAGCTCACAGTCCAACCTTCAGAAAAGACTATTTGCCATACAGATGCATATGTGCCATGTTTGCGGAATATGCAAAGCATTACATGAGTAGAAAGGAAGGAGACTATGAACCAGCATGCAGTTGGAAGAAGAGGCATCATACAAGGGGCACCCCTGGAGCTGTCAGCTGAAAGACAGAGAGTGTTTAACAGATGGAAGGTAGAAGGTAAGTCTCTCAGGAAGAGGAACAGCATTTAAAATATATATAAGTAAAATTCCCAGCTGAGTGCAGTGGCTCACACCTGTAATCCCAGCACTTTGGGAGGGCAAGGGGAGTAGATCACGAGGTCAGGAGTTCAAGACCAGCCTGGCCAAGATGGTAAAACCTGGTCTCTACTAAAAATACAAAACTTAGCGAGGCGTGGTGGCAGGTGCCTGTCATCCCAGCTACTCGGGGGGCTGAAGCGGAGAATTGCTTGAACCCAGGAGGTAGAGGTTGCAGTGAGCCGAGATTGTGCCACTGCACTCCAGCCTCGCCAACAGAGAAGGATTCCATCTAAAAATAAATAAATAAATAAGTAAAATTCTCAATCTTACAGAACTTTTGAGATAATTTACGTGGAAGTACCTAAAACCATGTCTTGGATTTCGTTGATGACGCTTACACCATTGTCACCAACTTGTCCAACAACAAAGGCTATATGTGTAAATCTCATTCGACTCCAGCCAAAGGGAGAATAAAATTCAAATAGACATCCCTGCCTCTTCCTTACAAACCTAAGATATGTGTATGAAATGATCAACATTTGCTCTCCTGCAGGGCTGTTGACTGAAGCTTACAAAAAAGGAACTGATTTGTAAGGCTGGCTGGTTTATGCTTTGCATTCTAAAATTATATTCCTTTACGTTTTAAAGTTAAGGTCATTTTTAAATTCCTGCTCTCTCCATTTGTCTCTGTACATCCCTCAGCAACTTGCACAGGGCCTAACACAAGGAAGTGTTCAACAAATATAACTAAACAAATATGAGTCAGCAGAGCACGTATAGGGGTCTCTTATTTTCCAGGCATTATATTAGGTCAGGGTGTGCAGAGATAATTAAAGCAAGGTTTCTCTTCTCAAAGTCACAGACATAAATCTAAAGAAAAATATATGCATATACTCATATGCAGTGTGATAAATGTGTGGAAATAAATATATATCGTCTCTCTCTTCCACTCCTTGACAAAATTCAGAAGTTAAAAGAATACAGCCAAACCAAAATATTTTTAAATTTATAAGCATTTGCAGGCTTGAAATCTCCAAAGCAGAGACTTGAGGGTACAAAAATCAGACTAAAGTGCAGTGAGTGGAATTCCTTGAAGTTACCCATAAATATTCGTCAAGCCTTTCTCCAGTCCTATACCTAGTCATAAATCCCCGTTTCATTTCAAGAACTTTTACATTTGATCAACGATGCAGAGTGATGTTTAAACCAGGCCATTTGGAATATTCAATTTTCATACATAGTTTTAAGATTTTAATTTCCACTCTGCACGCCAGCTCAGATTTTCCCTGTCCTGAAATAAATCAGGATTTTCAAGACATGAAAGCAGGCTCCAAGTACAGAAGGGCTTTCTGAACGTTCAGCCTGGTTGCACTGCTCAGTCAAGTCATACCTACAAACAACTTACCTCTCACCTCATCTCAGCCCCAGGGGATGGATGGAAAACTGGCAGCAAATGTGGTAAGAGAAAAATGCCCAGCACTCAAGATCAACCTGTCAAAAAGAGGCGAGAGCCATTCATCAAAGGAGAGAGGGACAAACCCAAAGATGTTGAGAAACATTTACCCAACCAATCTGAAACTAATTGGTCCCTCCACTTAATCTCCTCTTTTCCATGTCTTGCCAGTGGCCACAGAGATATGAAGGCATAGCTAGCTCCTAGCAATACAATGGCTGATGTATACAGGATATTGCTAATATATCATGTAATCAGAGCATGCTAGAACTGAACGAGTCTTTAAGACTCATTTAGCCAACTGCCTGGTATAGAGAGGAAGCACTGGGGGAGCAGAAAGGGCCCTGGACTTGGGGTCAGATCAGAACAGGTTTCTAGACTCCACTCTGTTATTTTCAAGCTGCATGATCTTAGGGGATGTCACTTTAACCTTTCTGAAAATTATATTCATCATCTGTCAAAAGGGAAAAAAAAGTTTTATTCATAGGGATTCCATTAAAGTATGATAATATAAGAAAATGCACCTTGGAAATTGCACTGAACATATACATGGGTGAGAAAATATTATTATTGTAAAGAACCCAATAAATGCTACTTGAATCCAATCAGTAGTAGTGTAAATACTCTCTTACCTGAACCTTTGCCTAACCGATCTGATAGAATATCCAATAGTTTCCATTCATTTTGTAAAAAATTTAAAGTTATGCCTACGGAATAGAGGGTGTCCAGTGCTGCTGGGCTAGTCTCTAGCATGCCAGAATCTTATCTCCCAGCAGTCCAGTGATACGCTGAGCAAAAGTCAGTTGTATTTGTCCTCAGAGTCCTTTGTTGTATTTTTTAATGTAATAAGATTGAATGAAATATCATGTAAGCTAATAAAATGTGAGTTTTTACACTTGATCATAGCCAAAAGGCTGAGAAACGATAAAATGTGAGTTTTTATAAAGAGATTTGTATTTATATGATAAAGTTCATACAACTATCTCAATACAAATGTTTAATACAACTGTATCAAGACCATTAATTAAAGTCAACTTGGTAAAAGACACTTGTCAAATTAGTCATGAAACAGACCATGGTAAAAGATTGGAGGAAAATAATAAAAATCTAAGAGGCCTAAACATTCAAATTTCCTCCAAGTGCCTTTATAGCTTGCTTCATTTTAAAGAAACTTAAAATTGTAGAGGTTATGGGAACAATCACTCAAGAGAGTCAACTGATATTCAGCCTTCAGAAAAGGAAACCCTGCAATATGCAACAGCGTGGATGAAACTTGAGGATATTAAGCTAAGTGAAATAAGCCCATCACAGCAGGACAAAGGCTGCGTAACTCCACTTATATGAAGTATCTAAAATAGACTCATAGAATCAGAGAGTGGAATGGTGGTTGCCAGGGGTTGAGGGAAGCAGGAAATTGGGAGAGCATGAAGTCTCAATTATGCAAGATGAAGAAGTTTAGAGACCTGTTGTAAAACATTATCTCCATACAGCAACTTACAGCTATACTGTATTGTACATTTAGAATTTTGTCAAACGGGTAAATCTCATGTTAAGGGTTCTTACCATGATAAAATAAAATTTAAAAAGGAAAAAAAGAAATAAAAAGAGAGAAAAGGTCAACTGGCCATTCCAGTCAGTAGATCTACAGGCAAAGCAAAAGCCTTAGCCCTATGTTGAAAGATTGTTTTATCAATTGCACATTAATATGATTCCCCTCCTAACTAAGCTAATAAACTAAAGCTAATAATATTATATTAATTGTGTATTAATATGATTCCCCTCCTAACTAAAACTAACCAGTGGTCAGTCCTAACTGACTTGTAGGTAATTATTTGTTGATGTTTATATACCCACTTATCTGATGATCTATAGGAGCCCTGAATATAATTCATATTTAATGCCCGTTCCTTGCCATTGAGAAACCCACAATCTAGTTAGACATTAATGAAATGTAAAATGCTTTATAATTCAATTAACATAAAAGTTAGCTTACAACTCTCCTCCGAGTGCAATAGTATCAAAGACAATACTAGATTTTTCAAAATAATTGAGGAACTGTTGTTTCTATTTTCTACCAGGTTTTGTCCGTTACTTCACCAGTTATCTCCTTATATTTCCTTATTATCAATTCACCTTCTCACCATAGAGGAAGCTCTCAATTGGTATAAAAGGTATGAAAGAAGGGCTTTGAAGATGAGATTGAATAAGAGAAAAATCCAGGAGGCAGAAAGAAATTGAATAAAGGCCTGGGAAGTAGATAGGAGGGTAAAAAGACCTGGATACATTTGTTCTCACAAACATTTTCTTTTCTCAAATCTTGATTTTTTTTTTTAATTTTATTTTAGACTCAAGGGAACATATGCAGGTTTATTATATAAGTAAATTGCATGTCATGGGGGTTTGTTATAGAGATTATTTCGTCACCCAGGTTTTAAACATAGTACCCAATAGGTAGTTTTTCAATCCTCACCCAGCTCCCACCCTCTACCTTCAAGCAGGTCCCAAAGTCTATTGTTTCCTTCTCTATGTTCACGTATACTCAATGTTTAGCTCTCACTTGTAAGTAAGAACACGTGGTATTTAGTTTTCTGTTCCTGCATTAGTTTGCTTAGGATAATGACCTCCAGCTCCATCCATGTCCCTACAAAGGACATGATCTTGTTCTTTTTATAACTGTGTAGTATTCCGTGGTGTATGTGTACCACATTTCCTTTATCCAGTCTACTGTTGAAGAGCATTTGATTCCATGTTTTTGCTATTGTGAATAGTGCTGTGATGAACATATGCATGCATGTGACTTTATGGTAGAAGATTTACATTGCTTTGGGTATATACCCAATAATGGGACTGCTGGGTCAAATGGTAGTTCTATTTTAAGTTATTTGAGAAATTGCCAAACTGTTTTCTAAAATGGCTGCACTAACTTACATTCCCACCAAGAGTGTATAAGTGTTTTATTTTCTCCACAGCCTCATCAGCATCTGTTATTTTTTAACCTTTTAATATTAGCCATTCTGGTTGGTGTGTGATGGTATTTCATTTTGGTTTTGATTTGGATTTCTTTAATAAATAGTGATGTTGAGCATTTGTTCATGCTTATTGGCTGTGTGTATGTCTTGTTTTGCAAAGTGTCTATTCATGTCCTTTGCCCAATTTTTAATGGGGTTGTTTGTTTTTTGCTTGTTATTTTGTTTAAGTTCCTTATAGATTCTAGATATTAGAACTTTGTCAGATGCATAGTTTGAAAATATTTTCTCCCATTCTGTAGGTTGTCTCTTTACTCTGTTGATTGTTTCTTTTGCTGTACAGAAGCTCATTAATTTAATTAGATCCCATTTGTCAATTTTTCTTTTTGTTGCAATTGCTTTTGGCATCTTTGTCATGAAATTTTTGCCAGGACCTATGTCCATAATAGTTTCTCTTAGGATTTCTTCTAGGTTTTTTATAGTTTTAGGTTTTACATTTAAGTCTGTAATCCATCTTGAGTTGGTTTTTGTACATGGTAAAAAGAAGGGGTCCAGTTTCAATCTTCTGCATATGGCTAGGCAGTTATCTCAGCACCATTTGTTGAACAGGACGTCTTTTCCCATTGCTTGTTTTTGTAAATGTTGTCAAAGATCAGATGATTGTAGGCATGTGGCTTTATTTCTAGGCTCTCTGTTCTGTTGCAGTGGTCCATGTGTCTGCTTTTGTTCCAGTACTATGATGTTTTGGTTATTGTAACTTTGTAATATGGTTTAAAATCGGGTAATGTGATGCCTTCAGTTTTGTTCTTTTTGCTTAATGTGTTTTTCACTATTCAGGCTCTTTTTTTTTTTTTTTTTTTTTGGTTCCATATAATTTTTGAATAGTTTTTTTTTTCTAATTCTGTGAAAAATGTCACTGGTAGTTTGCCAGGAATAACATTGAATGTATAAATTGCTTTGGGCAATATGGACATTTTAACAATATTGAGTCTTACTATCTATGAGCGTGGAATATTTTTCCATTTGTGTCATCTCTGATTTCTTTGGGCAGTGTTTTATAAGCTTGTTGTAGAGATCTTTCACCTTCTTGGCTAGCTGTATTCCTAGGTATTTTGTGTGTGTGACTGTTGTGAATGGGACCCCATTCTTGATTTGGGTCTCATCTTGGACGTTGTTGGTGTATAGAAATGCTACTGATTTTTGTAAATTGATTTTGTATCCTGAAACTTTGCAGAAGTTGTTCTCATAAACAACTTCACAAAAGTTTTTCAGGCACTTAGGAACCTTAACGTCTCTTTCAATGTGCCAAATCTAATCAACAGGCTTGTTCAGCCCCCACAGTGCGTTTTGTTGTTGTTGTTGTTATTTGTTTGTTTGTTTGTTTTTCTGGAACCAGTTGACATTATTTATTTACCAATAGATATATAAATATAGTATCATCATTTATATATCAGACTTCATGTACAGATCAGCAGTTTCTCCTAAAATATCAGAAAGTCCAGCAATACCAGCATTTCCACATGGCAGCAATGAGCAGATACTTTCCCATATAGCAGCTCTTCTCTGCAGATGAGACAGGATCTCTCCCATATGTTAAGCTCAGCTCACTTCCTGGTTGCTGGTGGGCCTCATTCAGTTATATTCCTGTGAGCATATGTAGGCAGTTAAGATTTGATCCTTTATTGACCATTTACCTTGCAGCTTCGTGATACTGGGTCCCTGCCTTGAAGTGGATGCAGAAAAATAGGAATTGATCCAGGTGGCAGGTGAAACTCTGCAAAGAAAGGGCCAAGGGAATGACACAGAAATATATGCAACCCAGACATCTTTCAAAAATGTCATGGGAATCAGTGAAATATTGTGTTGAAGGGAAGGAGAGGCAAGAGATTAACGTAATTTTAGAACACCAAGAGAAACGTGATAGGATAATTAGGGAGAAAAACAGAAAGGGATGAAGAAGGAGGAAGAAGACAGGGAAGGGGACAGGATGGGAGGAAGAAAATATTTATGTAGCTGCTCTGCCAAGTATTTTTACATGAGCAGGTTTTAGGAGAATATGGTGAGACAAATCTTGGATGTACTGAGTTTTGAAGTTAGTGGAACTTCCAGAGATGGTATCTAAAGGGCAACAGACAAGAAAACAGGAAGATCATCTCTTCAACAATTCTTAATAATAAAAGTAATAACGATTAAAACATCTAATCTATATTGAACATATACTCCAGGCCAGTTGCCATGCTAAACATTTCCCATGTATGAGCAATCTTATGTAATCTTCCCAACAATTGTAAGAGGTAACAATAATATTAATAATAATAAACAAAAGCCAATACAAAGTACAGAGTTGCTATGCCAGACATTGCTTTGAAAGTTCTACACATACTAACTTATTTAATTTTTGTAACATCTTTATAAGATAAGTATTTTGTTATTGTCTGCATTTTACAGATGAAAAAAGTTAAAAAGTTAAAAGAGGAGTCGGGTGACTTTCCCAATATTACTTAGCTAGTAAGTACCAACATTGGACTTCCACTCATGTCTTTTTGAATCTGTAGTTTAACTGTTGAGCCATTACAGTCTACTAGCACCCTGTGCCAGGCACTATATTTGTCACTAATGACTCAAAAAATAAAATAGGATAGGCAGTCTCTACCCTCAAGGACCTCACAGTCCACTGAGAGAGACAGCCATGTGCACAAATGCTCCAGGCTAATATCCAAGTGTACTCTTAGAGATGTGTAGGTACCAGATGCCATGAAAGTGCAGAGGTAGGGGAACTGAACCTACAGGTGGGAAAGGTTGGTTGTCAGGGACTGGCAAATAAATCTTCACAAAGGATACAGCACAAGGTGACTGATTCTAAAAAGATGAATACAAATTTTCTAGTCAAGGAAGAGAGAGAAAAAATTGAAAAAAGGCATGGAAATACGAACATTTAACTCATCCTTGGGGAACATAAAGATGTCCTGGATGACTGGGAATTTGTAAAGTGGAAAAGGGCAGAAGAAAATAAAAATATAAGAGCAGATGGAAAACAGACTGAGGACACTTTAAACGCCAGGTTAGGCAATGAAGGGATGTAGGAAGCTAGTATTTCTTGTGATTACTGTTATGCAAAATGTGTGCACTTTGGCGTTGTTGGTAATAGGGAGATATTGAAAGAGAATAACAAGCTCGGATGTGTATCTAATAAAGGTACCTCTGGCAACAAGGCAACAAGGTGGACATTGGAATGTGAAGGTGCTAGAAGACTAGAGAAAGGGTATTTAGAAGAATGGCAGTAGCCTAAAAAAGCAAGGATGTGGCAGTAGCCTAAAAAAGCAAGGATGGGGAATGAACACAAGAGGTTGAGAGAAAAGGAGAGATTAAAGAGAAATTGTAGAAAATTGAGATTAACAGGTTATGCCTTTGGAAGTGAAATACATCTTCTGGCTTTATACTAATCATTTAAAGATAATCTAATGGGATAACTTCCAAAAATTTAATTCATTTTGACTATGGTGAATAAACAGTTGTACTCAATTGAAAGGCAAGTTGCTATTTTAATCTTTTTATATTTATATCCATGATCTACCTCTTTCCATAGAGGATTTGAGGGGTCTGGAAAATCACCAAGTGAAATGCAGTGTCTGATGACAAGGGACTTCTTACTAGAAGAACCGCTGTAGCAGCATAAATCTGTCAAGTGAGACAGGTTCAACTTGAAGATATCAAGAAACATCCTCTGCGTCAGCTCCAGACTCCAAGTTGCTGTCCCTTCCTTTCTCTGGTGAAACAAATGGTGAGAAACTGTCCGGTTTGCTCTGCTGCTAAATTGAGCCTCTCTCTGGGAAGAGGAAGAAATAGTGAAACCGGCAATGGGTTTAAAACAGAGCATGCACACCCTTTCCTGAAGACATTTAAAATTACATATGAAAACATGTAAATAAATCAAAACTTTAAATGAGGCAACACCTTATTCTTAAAACGGATGAACTCTAAGCCAAGGTGAAGCTCTCAAAAACAACTCTATATTTAGTATAATGTGTAGTGATATATTTATAAACTCATGATGGTGCACAAATCATTTTCTTTTTTTTTTTTGCCTCCTTAATCTCATTTCATTCTTGTATAATAGACTCCAAAAGAGGCTGGAAAATAATTATTAATTATCTCCATTTTACAGATTAAAAAACCTGAAGTTTAGAGGTTGAAGTGACTTTTTGAAACTCATACAACTTTAGTTGTTAGTGATAGTGATAGACTTAGGTCTAAACATCAATTTTACTGACTCTCATTTCAAGGAAAATGGGAGCACTATAAAAATAGTAAGAGCTAACATTTAGAGTAATTACTATGTGTCAGTCAATATGCTTTGTGCATAATATGCATTGTCACATTGAATTCTGTGTGGGGTTTTTTTTTTTTTTTTTTTTTTTTTGAGACGGAGTCTCGCTCTGTCGCCCAGGCTGGAGTGCAGTGGCGCCATCTACGCTCACTGCAAGCCCCATCTCCCAGGTTCACGCCATTCTCCTGCCTCAGCCTGCCAAGTAGCTGGGACTGCAGGCGCCCGCCACTACGCCCGGCTAATTTTTTTGTATTTTCAGTAGAGACGGGGTTTCACCGTGTTAGCCAGGATGGTCTCAATCTGCTGACCTCGTGATCCTCCCACCTTGGCCTCCCAAAGTGCTGGGATTACAGGCATGAGCCAAGGCGCCTGGCCATCACATTGAATTCTGAAACTATCCTATGATAGAGGCAGTGTAACTGTTCCCATTTTACAGATAAGGAAGCTGCAGCTAGAGGTAGTGACTAGACCAAGGTCATAGAGATAATTATTGGAGGAATTGGGGTCACACTCAGGCATTTGGTGTCAAATCTAGCTCTTAACCAAACATCTATGTAAATTCTGCCTTGGCTAGCTATTAACTATATGTTCCTGGCCAAATTATTGCAATGTTGGCGCTTCCGTTAAGTTTCATATTCATAACCTGGTTTGACATCCTGCTAGTAGGCCACCAGTAAATGTTAGGTTCCCTTCTTTCAACCACAATGCATTGTCACTAGTAATTTTTATGACAGAAGTAATGATGTTAGTTAATCTAACATCCTAAAATGGCAGCACTTGTGTTGACAGTTGGAAGAAAACCAGGGACTATAACTTAAGGTCACCTTAAAGTTGTATTTTACTGCTGTTCTCAAAGTTTGCTCCCTGGATTCTTAAGATATAATTAAAATTTTCTGTTAAGGAGAAAACAAAAACTATGCATGTCCATAAATTAGTTATCTTGCCAATAAAAGCCCATTTGTGATGGAATTCCTAAAATGACCTAAGCATATTAAATCTGATTTACTTAGGAATATCATAGTTTAAAAAAGTAAACTCTTGTTAATCAAAGATTGGTTCCAGAAAATTATCCTCCAAACACTGCAGTCTTTAGAACTTTTAAATTCAGTCATTTGAATTTGAAACTATGCCATATTTGAAAGTCAAAGCTCTAGTACAATGGTTTACAACCCTTTCAGGTAAAAGTGCTTCTTTTTAAAAATAAAATAATTTTTGTATCTACCCCTATCACAAGAAGTAAAAATAATATTATTAGACTATGTTGATTTTTTAAATTGCAGTTACCAAAAACAGCTATGTATTCATTTATATAAATTTGTATTTCATAAATTTATATTTTACTAATCCTGAAACTATCTACCTACACTTGTTTTAAAAAAGATAATATTTCAAGAAACTATATTTTTCCAGTATACAAATTCTCATGCCCATGTGGATTTATGAATCCCTTCCAAAAAAAATCTCTAACATCCCACAATGATCCACAGGATGGAAACCACTATTCAAAAATATTACGACTAAAAGGTACATTTAAGGTTAATATAAACCACCTTAATACCTACTGAACATGTCCCAGCTTCAATTTGAATCCTAGGCACGTGTTGTCTGTTTGAACGTACTCAAAGACCTGAGAGTTGGGGGTAGCTGGACTTGGCATGCCCAAAGAGACAGGGGTGTGGTAAGTACCTCACGAGTTGGCCTATCCTGCAGTGGAGATGTTAGGAAACCCTTTAGAAGGAGCTTATAATTGCTTACATCTCTCCTGTCCCCTAAATCAGTGAAAGTCTGATCAGGAAACTGAAAACTACACTAGTTACTTCAAACAAGGGTTGGGAGGGAGGATTTGATGCAAGCACTTGGTTCCAAAAGCATTTGAAAGCAAAGGAAGCCAAAACGGGGTTGTAAATAATCCCAGAGATTAGTAACTTCAGGAAGCTGCTACCACCCGTAGGATTGGAGGCACAGAAGGATGGAGGTGGTGTTAGCAGAGCCTAGGAACACTAACTGCCAACTCTGCTGCTGCGGGTTCAGACAGCAACTACTGCTTATGCTGCTATAATCACAACTGCCCAACTTACTGATATCACTGAAGCCCATGACCTCTGGCCATCACTAGCAATCACTCACCAGATCTAACGCGGCTAGATCTACTGAAGGTGGCTAGAGTACATAGCCACTCAGATCTGCCAGTGGCAACAGCAAAAGCATAAAGAGAAGAGCAATGACCTTCCTCTCTATCTGTCTCCCTGCCCCAGTTCTAGCTCTGCTTTGCAATCTGCTGCTATTACCTCCCATCGGTGAAAGAGAAAGGGAAACCCACCATCAGGGGAGTTTGGGAAGTGTAGTTTGCAGAAGTCTAGTCCCTGTGATACAGAACAGAGCATGGAAAACTTGGAAAGGAGCTGACAGCAGTCAGCAGTTGGCGCAGTCCAGCCCTTTAGTTACTCAGATTCTTTCTCACCCTCTTAGCCATATTTAATTTCCATTGATAACAGAATCATGGCCCTGCACAATGTGATGTACCTCTTCCTCGTACAAAAAATCTGTTATCATTTTCAAAAACCAAGAAGCATAAAGCCCTGTCAGCCACCATATCCATGATTCACAATTCTACCTGGATATTCTATGACCTAAAAAACTAAATTAAAAAGGCAACTATCACCACCACTGCTCATATAAAATATTAAGAGTAAGGGAAAAATTAAAAAATTGTCTATATATATTATATATATATATATATATATATACACACACAGACACATATATACATAAAATGCAACAAAGAACATGGATATAGCTGCATTGGATTTTGTTTCTATAAAGGATCATTTATTCCATAGTTAATATTTATCTACATTCCTTTGCCCTTGGCCAGTACTCCAGTAAAGAGACCCAAAGCTCCCCTATTGTTATGTCCGATTACTGTTAGTCCTCCTAAATCTTGGTGCTGCTTGGAGGCAGCAGTGCCATCCAAAACTAATCCTGGAAAATGAGAAGACTATGATGGACAGCATCCTCAATTTAAATCTATTTAGACTTGGATAAGAGCTCTCCATTTTTGATGTTCAGTGAATATGTGGTTTTATAAAATGTTGGCAATTTCAGTTAGGTTATTTTCTTTTAGAATATGCATATATTTTTACCATTTTACCAATATGTTTGGTTTCCATCTACTATCTTGTTAGTTTTCTGTTGATCCCACCTGGTTTTTTATTTCTGTTTTCTACTTTTTCTGATTTTGTTTGGATGAATTATACAGGATCTGTGTTACATTTTATCTTTTCTAGTGGTTTATTAACCATAACATTTAGTTTTATTTATTTTGTGGTTTTGTTAGGATTTACAGTATCCTCTTTAACTTAACACAGACTACCATCAAATAATATTCATCAAATATCAAATAATATATCATATAAGAAACTTAAAAGAGTAAATTATCATTTCTGCCCCCCTTACTTTGTGATACTCATCATACTTTTCACCTCTGCATATGTTGTTAACTGTACAATGAAGTTATTATTTTATTTAAATAATTAATTTGCCCTTAAAGATACTCTTTTTAAATGAGAAAAAAATGTTTTATACTTACCTATATATTTACTATTTCCAGTGATGTTTCATTTTGTAAATCTCAGTTTCCATCTGGATCATTTACTTTCATACAAAAGAACTTCCTCTGCTGTTTTTTATAGTGCAGGTCTGTGGATGACACATTCTATCACCTTTTGCTTATTTGAAAATGTCTTTGTTTTGCCTTCCATTTGTGCATATTGTTTACTTTTTCCATTCTGTTAGCATTTTAATCATAGTTATTTTAAATATCTGGTTTGATCATTCAAAATTTCTACCAGTCTAAGTCTAATGCGTGCTTTCTCTCTTCAGACAGAGTTTTTGCGTTTTCACGTCTTCTAGTTTTTTGTTGACAGCCTAAGAGGATGTATCGATTAGAAGGAAGTGAAGTAAATAGACCTTATGTGTGAGGTTTAATGTTGATCTGGCTAGGAGTTACATTGTATTTGCCAGTTACTATAGCTGTAGATATCAGAGGCTAACATTTTCTCTGGGTGTCCTTGTTTTAGTCTTCCCTGTTATTTTTAGATTTCCCTGGAGACTCTTCCTTAAATAGGGTCTGAGGCTTACAGTTCTTTTGGCCATAATGCCCTGTTATTATACAGTAGCAGAGTTGATGTTGTGGAAAGTGGTACAGGCTCCAGCACCAGGCTTCTCCTCCAAGGCTTCTTCTTTGTTTAAGCTGAATTCTTTGTATCCTCCTCCTCCTGTCTCTCTAATATTCAGAGTAATGGCTTGCCCTGTTACCTCAATTTTAAGAAGAGTTGTGGATTTCCAGTTTTTCAGCTTTTTCCTTATTATGAGAATGGGAGTGATGACCACAAATCAGAAATCTCATTGTCTTCTATTTTCAAAGAATATTTTTCCTGAATGTAAAACTTAAGTTTGACATATATATATATATTTTACTTTTCACACATTAAAGATGTTGTTCTGTTGTCTTCTGTGCATTGGTATGATGAGAATTCAGCAATCATTGTTTTCTTTTTAAATTTTACACATAATGTATCTTTTTATCTTGCTGCTTTTAAGGTTTTCTCCTTATCGCTGATTTTCAATAATTTGTCTATGATGCACCTTGATATTTTCTTTGTGTTTATCCTGTTGAGATCCTTTGGGGAAAAAACGGCAATTATTTCTTAAATAATTTTTCTTCCCTCCTTTTTCTGGGTCTCTAATTATGTAGATATTATACTATTTCATATTTTCTCAAGGTATTTGAGGTGCTGTTTATTTTTTGTATTATGCCTCTTTTATCTACGTATCTTCAGTTGGTTAGTTGCAAGTTTGCTAATCTTTCGTTCTGTTGTTAAGTCCATTAGATGAATATTGTATTTCAGATACTACATTTTTCATCTCTAGAATTTCCATTTGGTTATTTCTTGACTCGTTGTGTTTATATTTTTTTTTAGATACTTGGATATATTTATAATAGCAATTTTAGAGTTCTTGTCATCTAATTACATCATCTCTATAACTTTTGGATTCATTTCTACTGACTGATTATTATTCCAGATATGGGTGACATTTTTCTGTTTCTTTGCATAGCTAGTATTTTTTATTGGATGCTGGACACTGTAAGTTTTATGTTATTAAATATCTAGATTTTG
This sequence comes from Theropithecus gelada, assembly GCF_003255815.1. Classification (NCBI taxonomy): domain Eukaryota; kingdom Metazoa; phylum Chordata; class Mammalia; order Primates; family Cercopithecidae; genus Theropithecus; species Theropithecus gelada. The sequence goes on from NC_037668.1 coordinate 84,101,464, forward strand.
TTGTCTTCCTTTAAAAAATGTGACAGCTTGTTTTTTTCAATATTTAAGTTGCTTGTGAATCAGCTTTTGCTTTCACATACTGTTTTTAAACCTTGTTAGGATAACTCTAGATTTAGACTATCCTTTACTCTGCTACCATGGCATGAATCTTCCTGAATCTCTACAGAAGGCCCTAGAGGTTTAACAAGATTTCTGTGTTCTGGTTGGTCAGAACTCCCAGCCCTTTGTTGGCTCTAGGAATTATTTGGCTTACACTCCCTCATTAGGAATTCTTTGCCAGATACTTGTTCTTCACTTGACCTGGGAGAGTCCCATTCTATACATGCACCAGATAATATTCAGCCAAATGCTCACAGGAACTCCTATGCATATTTCTGGATCTCTTTCTGGGCTTAACTCCTCTCTCTGTTTTCTCAACTCAGTGAAACTTTCAAGCTTTGCTTGGGTTCCCCCTCCCTGTGCCACATTCCAGAAAGTGCCCCCAAACTGAAAATTGAGTTGATCATAGGGCTCACCTCATGTGTTTACCTTCTCTCATAGAGCATGATCCTGTATCATCCAATGTGTGAAAACAGATGTACCATGTATATTACTCATTTTTTCTAGCTGTTTATGGCTAGTGAGCAAGACCATTACCAGCTACCAATTACAGATACTTTTAGAATTTCACTATAGGAAAAAGGTATATAGGAGGTTCCACATACGTAGTTATACATTAATTTGGCAAACACCTATTAAATACCTAACAAGTTCCTGGCACTATGCCTCAAGACAGAGCAAAATGGTAAACTGGGAAAAATCTAACATTTGGAGTCAAGAGATCTGGGTTCCAGTCTTGGTTCTCTGTTTACTCACTTTGTAACAAGTTACCCAACCTCTCTGAGTCTCAGGTTTTTTACCATTAGACATGGGTAATAATATGCCTACTTTGCAGGATCATGGTTAGGATTAAATATATTGTCTGTAAAAACAACTGTCCAATTCCTATAGCCTGAGCCTGATTGACGGCAATTATTAATTTTATCGAATGTGCTATGGAAAAAATGGAAGGGACAATAAATCAGCAGATTGGGGTGAGAAATGCCTCCATTGGAGGCTAGTAATAACCCTATGTCTGGCAGTAAAGGAAGAAACTGGGAGAAATCCCAGAGAAAGAAAGAACAATGAAAACTGAGACCTTAAAGAAATAAACTTTTCTCTCCTGGTTAAGCAAGGGAAAGTCTCACAGTATGAAATCTGAGAATTTCAGTCACACTCAGGCACTGAAAGGCAGACCAGCGGCTACTGATAGAGAAACTAGATTCCTTAAAAACAGAAGATAAAGCACCAGAAACGATGGGCTTGATCTCAGTCAGGAGAATCTGTGCATAGATAAAAACGGATGGAAATATGCCCCTCAGTGTCATCTCCAAATATCAGGTGGAGGACTCCAGCTAAATCTGAGATTTCATGACATGCATAAAGAAGACTTGGGACAAACTTAAAAACAAAAGTGTTTCAAGTTAATTAAACTCAGAAGCAAAGTCTTTTGGTTAAGTGCATTTTCTGTGTTTCAAAAATACCCAAGAGAGCTACAAGATAAGAAGATGGAGGTTGAAGGAGAAGGGTAAAAGCTAACGCATAATCCATGTTGCTAATTAACTGGGGGGTTGAAATGAAAGCATGAATGATATAGGTACGAATCTTTAAATTAGGCCACTTCCCAACTCTCACCAAAATTCAGATTTTGTTCTTTCTGCTTTAACATCATTTTTCAAAGTAACCTTAACAGTAGTGTATTAAAGTAAATTATATTGGGTTGATTTGCTGTGTTCAAATTTATTCTTCTTATAGAATGCAAGTGTCTTGAATTCAGTCAATGATGACTTATTTTTCTTTATACCATATCAGCAAATACAATATCATATACAATATGGTGTAAAATGCATACCATGTATTATAGAGGCCCATAGTAGGTGCTCAATAAATATTTTAAGCATAAAAGTTAGAATAAATTAATGAATGGAAAGAAAATAAACTTTTCTGACAAAATTAACCAAAAAATTACAAAGGAGTTACTTTTTCAAGTGAAGCTGATCACTCCCCAATGAGAACTCCAATGCTTGTGAAAGCTAGAGCACTTTTTTGTAGAACGCTTTTAGACAAACCATCTCCTTCTCCCTCCTGTTGCCCAATTTCGCCATCAAAAATACAAATAGTCATGGTTACTGTGAGAAGAATTCTCAGTGGCACTAACAACAGGAAATAAAACGGGATGATTTGTGGGATGAGAATTTAGTGAAATTTGGGAAATTTTATATAATGTCATTTTGGTTTGTTTTTACTTTATTAAATTAAAATTCTTTAAAACTCAAGGCAATACAAACAAATGAATTCAGACAGAAATAAGTCTTATTAAATAACATTCTGTAAGAGAAACTTTTTGTGTGATTTTGTCTGCTACCTTTTTTAGAATAATCGAAGATAGTTTGCTCATCAGTGACATTCCTGGTAATATTTCTTAAAATAGACTTTTTCAGAGTGACCAAACCACACTATGGAATAGAGGTACTTACTGTTTTCTATGTGCCTAATTTAAAAACAATTATATATAACCATCCTACAAATGATATAGACAGTTGAATTAGTTTAAGAAATTAGCAAGCCTAAGCAACATGGCAAAATTCCATCTCTACAAAAAAATACACACACACACACACAAAAATAGCTGGGTGTGGTAGCATACACCTGTAGTCCCAGCTACTTGGGAGGCTGAGGTAGGAGAACTGGTTGAGCCCAGGAGGTGGGGCTGCAGTGAGCTGTGATCGTTCCATTGCACTCCAGCCTGGGCAACAGAGTGAGACCCTGTCTCAGAAAAGAAAAGAAGAGAAAAGAAAAAAGAAAAGAAAAGAAAACTTAGAGCAAAGAAAGAAAAAAAAATCTATCATCTAGCCTGTTCTGACTCCCTTTATATGCATTGTCCATGTTCTATGGCGCTTCATCACACCAAGATGTCTTTTTTTGATATCAAAGGTGTAATTACTCTTTGAGCAGACTTTGAATTTCTATGACCATCCATAATTGCTCAAAGTTTAGTTTCCAAATTTGTAACAATTGTACTTTAGGAGATCAGGTGCCATACAGAGACAGTCTTGAATACTTACTAACCTGAGAACAGGTTAATGAATGGAAAGAAAGCAACTTTCTCTATTTACCTGGTCAGGCAATATCATTAATACGTTCTAATATGTGTGAGAAATGCTATAAAATCCTTTAAATCTGAATAGTCACCTCTTAGCCAAATCTAAGCTTTAAAAATTTGCATCTTCCCAATTAGACAAAAATGGTTTTTTTTTAAGTTAGATTTACATTTAGTAAAATGTATAATATTAAGAATATGATGACTTTTGGCAAATGTGTACATCTGTGTAATCAACACTTCTAATGAAATATAGAGCATTCCTATGCCCAGAAAGCTTTCTCATGCCCTTGACCAGACAATCTTCCATGTCAGAGATAGTCATTCCAAAATTTGTTTTTAGTCATAAATGAGTTTTGCTTATTTAGGACCTCATATTGAATCATACAGAATGTACTACTTTTTACCCAGTTTTTTGGGGCTTAGCATAGTGTTTGAGAGCTCTACCTGTGAAACTCGTGTATTATTGAGCAGCATTAAAATGTTTGAATATATTTGTTTCTCCATTTACCTTTTGCTGGGCAAAAGGGTTGTTTCCAGTTTGGGGCTTCTCTGGATATTCTTGTGTAGATATTTTTATGAACAATTTGGTTCCATTTCTCTTGGAAATATACCTAAGAACAGACTTATAGGATTGTAAGTTAAGTGTATTTTAGCTCTGTTAGAGACTGCCAAACTTTTCCACAGAGGTTTAGTAGATGCTGTACCACGCTGCCCAGATTCCTTCTTCCAGGACTAACGCACCCATTCCCTCAACTGCTAGAAATGGCAACCGACAGTTCTTAACTAAATCCCTTTCTGAGATTCACCCTCAGGTAAAGAGAGTCACCTTACCAAGATAACACTCAGGGTTGGGACAAGAGAGAGGGAAGAGAGTTGCCTAGAATGCAAAATTTAAAGAGGCACAAGCTGAGCACGGTGACTCACGCCTGTTGTCTCAGCACTTTGGGAGGCCAAGGCAGATGGATCACTTGAGGCCAGGAGTTCAATACCAGCCTGGCCAACATGGTGAAACCCCCTCTCTACTGAAAATACAAAAACTAGCCAAGCATGGTGGCAGGTGCTTGTAATCCCAGCTACTAGAGAGGCTGAGGCAGTAGAATCGCTTGAACCCGGGAGGCAGAGGCTGCAGTGAGCTGAGATCGCGCTACTGCACTCCAGCCTAGGTGACAGAGCAAGACTCTGTCAAATAAATAAATAAATAAATAACGAGACACTTGCTCTGAGGTTCAGGCAAGTGCAGTCTCTTTTTTTTCTGCTGCCAACATACATTCACACACAACTTCAAAATCTCTATTCTCTACCACCCTTAAGAGTTAGGCCTATTAACAGATAAAAGGTTACAACTTTTAACTTTTGCCATCAATAATGACTTTTTCAACCTGTAGGACATTATGGAACTTATAAAGCAATTTTATCTATATATTCCTTTTTGTCTTTATATGAAGCTTAGCCGATAAAAAGAGACTACAGATAATGAGACTGGTTCAAGACATTAAGTGACAATGCCAATAACAAAGCCAGAATTTAGGCCCAAGTCCTAACATATCTCAAGTACCAACCTTATTCATGACTGCCTGCCCAATATGCTATGAGGTCTTTCCTGGCAATATATATATATATATATATATATATATATATATATATATATATATATATTTTTTTTTTTTTTTTAAAGAAGTGAGTAAATGGAAAATGCATGGGCCGTGATGGTATAAACTTTCCCTCTGCCAAAATACAAGCCAATGATGGCGCACACTGGCTCTGCAATAGCAAAGTATCTCTGGAAGCTGGAGATTTTCTAACGTGTGAAAACTACTTTTCTCATTATATGTGGTTCTGTTTCCTTACTTGGCACTAAACTATTAATCAGTAGATCTAGGATTTACTCCTGTACTTTAAATAATGGACTATGTCATTTTGGCAAATTCATATCACCTCTCTGAGTTTCATTTTCCCCATCTGTAAAACTAGTTCCTAGAATCTGTGATCTCAGAGATTGCGTGTGTGCAGGAAAAGACAACCATGCTATTTTTCAATGTTGATTTGTCATTTTACGAAAGAACAGAATAAAGGACAATTCTTTAAAATATATTCAGCTGATGAAATCAATGAAAATGCCATCATGATGAAACCTGAGCTGAGTACTGGCCTTTGGGAACCATAGTCCTGGGTGATTGCTCAGGTTTTTGATTCATGAAGTTATCAGCCTCTTTGAAGGCAACACAAGAGTGGTTGTGTAAAAGCATGGTCTCTTTTGGTAGCAGTTCATAATGGCTCTGATTTTCTGGGGAAATTTTATCAAGTGGCTTGCCACTGAGAGCTAGACACCAAAGAAGAGGCCTGGCCTAAAGAAAGCCAGTGATTAAAGACACTGTTGGATTGCCAGCTTGTTTTGTATGAGAACCATTCACATCCAGCAGAGTGCTCGAGGTTGTGAGAGTCCCACAACCAGCACGCTATCCCATAGCATCACAAGCCCAGCAAGGTCATCTTGATCTGTAGCAGGTTATCACCCTTGCACTTGAACGTTGAAGCAGGAAGCAGGCTTTTCATTCATAGCAGTCAGCTTTAAACCCGAAAAGGCCTCTCTGAAAATAAAAAAGTAACAACTAGCAACAGCAAAACAATTCAGCTTTCCCTTTTACATTTGTTCTGTTTCCAATTTACTATTAAAAACTGTGTAGTATAAACTGTTGAAATAAGTAAAACTTATGCTAGGTTTTATAGTGGGCAAATAATATTCTTATATGATTTTCTCATTTAATCCTCATAGCAATCCATTAAAATATACTCTATCTTCCCATCTCATACATGGAGATGCTGAAGTACAGAGCAGGGAAATGATCTGTACAAAACCACATAGTCAGAAACTGGTGGCATAGGATTGTTTGCGTGGCTTAAAATCACGCTAGATTAAAACTTGTGTGAGTAGTAACAAATCTGCATCCACAAATCTGCTAAATCCCAGGGCCTAGCATATAAAAATAACTATTTTTTGAATGAGTGAATGAATTTACTAAAGAGCTAAAGCATCAGATTTATTCTTTACAGGCATCTTTGGTTAGTCATTAGGAACTTCCTGAGAGCTTCTGGAATTGCAAAAAAGGAGATGACAACTTTCTATTTTTATTTATTCAATACATTATTTGCTAACAACTGCCACAAAAAAGGCAAGGTGTTAAGTACTAAGGAGGGCATACAAGGATATATATAGACCTTATGCATCTATATCTGGAAAACACAGTCATCTTGAATAGAGAAATCACAATTTCCCTACACCCTTCCCACCTCTTCCTCTCACCTCATCTATTGCCTGCTTCCTACATCAATAAGGCTGGAAAATGCAAGCATTCGCCTATAGAGACAATGTTAAGATTTCCTGTTACTAGTCCCAGATTTCCATAACAGTAAGATAAACAAGGAACTAATACAAAGGGACACCAGTTTTTCCATCATGACTGTGTTCCTGGTAAATTACCTATGTCTTATAAATCAAATGGTTATAATACTGGCTTCCAGTAAAACTGGAGAATTTCATTTTCATTTATGGTCATCTTCAGTTAGTAATAGTTCCTAACACAAAATCTTAAATTAATAGTTTTCAATCCTGAGCACACTCACCAAGGGAGTCTTAAAAACATATAATGCAATATCCTGACCTCACTCAAGATCCACTAAAACTGAATATCTTGGTTTCACTTTCAAATTGCTTTTCCAAAAAGAGAAAGTAAAGAACAAGTATATAGTTTTGCTATGTAGGGAGCAGAGAAATGGAGGAGTAGCTACAGGGGGATGTGGGGTAAAATGATTCTTTTTAAACGTGAACTATGTAACATCGCACTTACATCCTGATGGAGGAAATACAGTAGAGCGAAACGGGGAATATATTAATAATTCAGGAGATAATGCAATTGCTACAGGCAAGTCCTTGAAAAGGTGTAAGGAGATGGATCTGTGCACAAACAGAGAGGTGGGCCTTTGATAAAATTGTGGATGTCCATCTATATTAAAGGAACAGAAGCAGAGCATGATAAGTTAGTAGATACTATGTTGAAAATGTGTAAAGTTTTACTTTCTCCATGAAATGGGAAGCAAGTTCATGAAGGAAATGGTGGGGAGGGAGAAGAGAGAAGAATTTGAGAAGTGGAGATACGAAACTGTTGCCTAGAAAAGTAGCATAGTGATTAAACCAGGAAAACCCGGAACTTGTAAACACCACATCAACAAAACAAAGACCTGCCCTTAAGACATTTACATTCCAATGACAGAGAAAACAAACAGGATAAAAGCAAGGGCAAGGACACTCTCTATCGAGTGGCTAAGGAAGGCCTCCTGATTAGATGACACTTGGAGAAGATCTGAGTGAACTTCCGGAGTAAGACCGGAGAAGTGATTATTACAAGCAAAGAGAACCCCAAATGCCAAGTCTATAAGGGAATATGCTTGATATATTCAAGTAGTAGCAAGTAACTGAGTGTGTCTGGAATGGAATGAGCAAGCAAAGAAAGGGAGGACACAAAGGCAGAGACCAATGTACAGACTAAGATGGGCACAGGAAGGACTTTGAGTTTATTCTACATGTTTATGGAAGCCACTGGAGGAGCTTGAGCAGAGAATTAATCATCTGACTTCTCTTTTACAGAATCCCTCTGCTGGTCTGCTAAGAATTTAAGATGGCAAGTATGGAAACAGAAAGACCAGTTACAAATGGCTTCAATAGTTGAGGAGAGAAATGATGGTGGCTTGACAGTGGTAGCAGTAGAGTGGTGGGAAGTGGTCAGATTCAGAATATATTTTGAAGATACAGCATAACGGGATTTGTTCATGGATGAATACAAAGTGTGAAATAGAGTGAAAGATCACTTTAAGTATTTTGCCTAAGCAATGGAGCAACTGGCAATGCCATTTACCAAGATGGAGAGCATTAGGAGAAGAGGGAATCAAGAGTTCAGTTTCAATAATTTTTGCATTACATTAGCATCCCTAATATATGTGACTATCATCCCTTCAGACAATCGCTGTCAGAATAAGAATTACAACTTTCTAAAAGTCCCAGCACCTAACCCAGTTTTTAACATATGATAGGTGGTCATCAAAATTTAGTGGACAAATCTTTATAATACAGTTTTATTAAATTATAATACATTTAAATCAAATCTTCTGTATGACAAAAGATATCATTAAATAAAAATGTAAGCTGTAGACTTAAAAAAAATATAATCACAACCCATGTATTTTACTAAGCATTACTAGTCAGAACATATAAAGATCTCTTATGAGTTTATAGAATAAAGACAAACAGAAAAATAGGCAAAGGGTGTGAATTGTTGGTTAACGGGGAGTGAAGAGGCTAAATGAAAAGTTTATGAGAAGATACTCAAATATTATTTACCAGATTCATATTGGCAAAAATTAATTAATTAATTAAAAATTAGAAAAATGCAAATTAAAACAATGAGATAGCCCCCAAATTCATGATGTAGCATTAAGATTGGCCAACATGGCTGAGCACGATGGCCCATGCCTGTAATCCCAGCACTTTGGGAGGCCAAGATAGGCAGATTGCTTGAGCTCAGGGGTTAGTCTGGGCAACATAGTGAAACCCCATCTCTACAAAAAATTAAAAAATTAGCCCAGCATGTAGGCTCCTGCCTTTAGGTCCAGCTACTTGGAGGGCTGAGGCCGGAGGATCGCTTAAGCCTAGGAGGCAAAGGTTGCAGTGAGCCAAGATTGCATTACTACGCTCCAGCCTGGGTGATTGAGGGACATCCTGCCTCAAAAAAAAAAAAAAAAAAAAAGCGGGGGGTGGGGCAGATTGGCCAACATTAATAAATCTGGTAACACCTAATGTTGACAAGGATGTGGGGGAAAAACATATCATACCTTATTGGTAGGATCATGAATTGGTACCATCGCTTTGGAGAGCAATTTGACAATACATGGTAAAGTTGAAAGTTGTAGAGATTCACATATTCTACAACTCAGCAATTCTACTTCTAGATTTCTATCCTAAAAAAAAAGAAAAAGAAAACTATCTTGCATATGTCCAAAGATACTTATACAAAAATGAACTTTTTAGAATTGTTAAAGTGTAGGCAACCAACTATTTCTCAGTGGTGATGGTTGGGGGGCTGGATGCATACATAAACTAAGGAGCATACAAATAACATAAACCAAGAATAATACCTATGTGTTATGGGTTGAACTGTGTCTCCCCAAAATTCATACGTTGAAGCCCTAACCCTCCAGTTCCGAATATGATTGTATTTGGAAATAGAGACTTTAAAGAAGCGACTAAGTTAACATGAGACCATTAGGGTAGACTCTAATTCAATCTGACTGCTGTCCTTATAAGGAAAGGAAATTTAGGCAAATAAAGAGACACCAGGGGATGCACACACACAGAGAAAAGAGCATGTAAGGCCCCAGCAGGAAGGCAGGCGTCGTCAAGCTAAGGAAAATGGCCTCAGAAGAAACCAGACCTGCTAAAACCTCGATCTTGGACTTCTGGCCTCTGTAACAGTGAGAAAATAAACTTCTGTTTAAGCCATCCAGCCTGGGATGGGGTTGTGGGGGTGGTTATGGCAGCCCTAAAATGAATACACTATCCTGTGCACTCTAGATGCACTCCTCCTTTAATCTTCACAGCTACTCAATAATGCTGATATTGTTGTTGACATTTTATGTATAAGGAAATCAAGACCCAAAGATTCTATCCAAATTGATGTTGAGCACATCACACTTACTTAACAGTAGACTCAGATTTTGAACCCAGAATCTGATGAGAGTTCATTCAGTCCCTAACCTATTGCATTCTTTAAAATTTGGGGTTTTTCATCATTCTCAGCAAACTATCACAAGAACAGAAAACCAAACACCACATGTTCTTACTCATAAGTGGGAGTTGAACAATGAGAACACATGGACATAGGGAGGGAAACATTACACACCAGGGTCTGTCGGGAAGTGGGGGGCTAGGGGAGGAATCACATTAGGAGAAATACCTAATATAGGTGACAAGTTGATGGGTGCAGCAAACCACCATGGCACCCATGTAACAAAATTGCACGTTCTGCACATGTACCCTAGAATTAAAGTATTAAAAAAAAGGGGGGTTTTTTGGTTTTGGTTTTGTTGTTGTTGTTGTTTTTGTCAGAGTCTCACTCTGTTGCCCAGGCTGGAGTGCAGTGGCGTGATCTCAGTTCACTGCAACCTCAGTGGGAGGCAGAGGCTTGAGAATTGCTTGAACACTGGAGGCAGAAATTACAGGTATCAGCCATCACACTCAGCTAAATTTTGTATTTTTAGTAGAGATCAGGTTTAACCATGTTGACCAGGCTGGTCTCGAACTCTTGACTTCAAGCAATCTGCCTGCCTTGGCTTCCCAAAGAGCTAGGATTACAGGCGTGAGCCACCGCACCCGGCCTAAGTTCTTTAAAATTAATAAGAGAGTTTGAAATATATCAACAGAGATAAATTACCAAAATATAATGATGAATGCAAAAGGTATCTAGCAAAAGAATATTTCCAATGTTATATTATTTATAATAATTTTTAAAGCGTACACAACAGGAGTTACACCTTTGAAAAAGGAGGAGAGTATTGTGCTTAACTATTTCTTTCCTTTTTCCTCTTTTATAAGAGAGAGCTGAAACAAATATGTCCAGATGTTAATGTCTGTTTAATTTTTGTCATATATAATAGATGTCTGCTAGATTATTTTCTATGCTCTTTTCTATGTGTGAAATGTTCATAGTTTAAAAATATTTTCTTTTTAAAAAGCAAAATATATTGCTTTAAACATCTTTCTTGTGATTTAGACAGTAAATTCCATGTCCATAAAAAGGTAGTTAATTCTTTCTGTGTTGAATGCAGACACTGAAGAAAACTTTTATGGTGTGTTTGTGTGTTTGTTTTTCAAATGACATATTAAATGGGCATTTTTTAAAACATATGTTGGGTGTCTTACAAGATAGTCTAGACCCCTTTACAAGTCAGGTTGTTGAGTTGATCATACAGAAAACGACTGAAGGAAGGGATTAGAAACAGATGTGACACTTTAAAAACCTCCACTGTAGAAAGCAGAAAAGAGTCAGAGCGGGAGCTGGGCAGAGTTGGAGTTATGTTGTATGTCCATAGGTATACCCTACCCTTACTAAAACCCATCCAAAATATATAGAGAAGATAGTTTTCTCCATTTGGACAAGATAGAACATTGATTCAGGAGCTAGTTGCTCTGAGACACAATTAAGAATCAGACCAGAATCAGTGGTTGGAATCTTATATTGCCTTATTAGAAGGAAAAAAAAAAGCATTAATGTAGTATTTATATACTGGAAAGCTCTACAGAAACTGAAATACAGTAGCAAATGAAATGAAGAGTCTCAAGAAACCTGAAGTCATTATAGAATTAACTAAATAGACTAATTTCTGTCCTTTTCTGGAAAGCCGGTAAAAATTCCTACAGATCAATTTGCTGTTTCACAAAGAAAGCATCAAACATTGCTCAGTGCTGTTAGGAGACAGTTCTCCATGGTTCTCTCCCATTTCCACATATCTTCTGAGCAAAGGCACTGATATCTTTTGTTCCGGGTTATGTTTTCAAGGATACTTATATAGTAGACAACCTCAGAAGACAGAGATAGTGTCTTTCTCTGGAGTAGACAGCAGGATTTTTGCTTTCCAATGTAAAAGAGAAAGATTTCCCAAGCTCAGGATTCCTCATTAGTGAAGAAACCCCTCTATGTGGGCCACTCTATATGGCCCTCAAGGTATTTGGAAGACAAGGGTTGCCAATGAGAACGAGAAGCTCATGCTATTTGCTGTATGATGGGTAATGAAGTCCTTTGTCTCTGGTCCCAGAATCTTGTGACTTCTGTCAGCATCCATGAAACTGGCAGAGTAACCTGTATTACTTTGAAAGTAGGGAAAAATTTCAGACCCTTTACATTTCTTACTTGTTACATCTAAGGTTAGTGGTTGAATACATTAAATTCAAATTTAACAAATATATGTCAATCACTTACTATATGCCAGGCACTGTGCTTAAGTTCAAATTTAACAAATGTATATCAATCACTTACTATATGCCAGGCACTGTGCCAAGTAAGTATTTGACATCTATCATCTTATTTAAGCTTCACATTGTTTCCATGAGAAACTGAAGCATAACTAGTTGCATAACCTACTGAAAGACCCATAGTTAGTGAATGACATTTTCACGCTTCCCAGCCCAGGTAGTCTGACTAGAGCATCTACTCTTAATGACTTTCTATTTCTGCAGCAATATTTTCAATTACTATTGTTGTCCCTATTAAAAATAAGAAAATAGGTTCTGAACTATAAGTGTTTGCTCATAGTCTCAAAATTTATTCGTGTGAAATGATGATGTTAACTCCATTGTGAAATCAAAGGCAATATTTATTATTAAGTAAAGAAGTAGCTTTCAAATATTTTGCATTAAAATCTTGATTCTTACTATAATCTTCTAATAGATTCTATTCATTTTGTAATTCTTTTTCTAAAAGCAATAAAAGCACAATGTTGCAGATAAAGTCAACGAAAAGATGCTAAAATTAGTAGGCAAAAGAAGATATGCATATTTCCAATTATCTTTTCCAAGAAATGTATCAACTGCAAAGAAAAAATAGTAACTTTATAGTAGAGAAACCCAGCAGACACCAACTTAACCCAGTGATTAAAATATGTTACCAGCAAAAAAAAAAATTTTTTAATGCAGGGATTATTCTGTATTTCAAGAAAAAATACATTACCAGCAATAACACAAATCAATGGCATGAATTCTTCGATATAAGAGGGACACGACATTTTTTTTAGTATTGCTAAAATCATGTAAAACCCCATTCGTAACATGAGAAAATACTAGACATACCCAAATTGAGAGACATTCTATAGAATACCTAATCAGTATCTATTAAAACTGAAGCTCATGAAAGCCAAGGAAAGCAGAGCTACTGCAAACTGAAGGAGACAAAGGAGAAATAACAGCTAGATAGATACAATCTGAGATCTTAGATAAGATCCTGGAACACACAGAGAAAAACATTCATGCTAAAATGGGTGAAATCAGAAAAAGACCTATAGTTGACTTAATAATATTGTACCAAATGTTAATTTTCATCACTTGATAATTGTACTATGGTTATTTAAGATATTAACATTAGATGGAACAGGTATGTAACAGAGTTCTTCGTATTATTTTTTCCACTTGCCTATAAGTCTAAAATTAGTTCAAAATAAAATGTTTCAAAAAATAAAATGATGTTGCTTATATAAAACAATACTTTATTAAATGTAATATAGTCGTTAAGAGCATATTTTCTATATTCAAACCCTAGCTTTGTTACTTATAAACTATATAATTTGGGGCAGGTTATACTTACCACTCTGGGCTTTAATTTATCTCAAAAAGTAGTATCATAATACCCACACTATGTTTGTTACAAAGATTAAATAAGGGAATCCTTGCTAAAAACACAGGTCGACACAAAATACACTCTTAATATATTTTCTCTTTTATTGTAATAGCCAGTGGTTCATTATGTCAGGAAGCCATTGGGTTTCATCTGCCAAAAGATGCCCTCATCAAAGACACCAATCGCCTCTTGAGAATGAAAAGCAAGAGAATACAAGGAGAAAAAATATGGCCTCGTTAGGATGTGCTTTGAACCAGGGATTGTCAGCTCAAATGCCGACAAGGACCAAGCCTATGACACCAGCTAGTGCAGTCAACCTGGGCAGGAACGTGGTGAGCTGGAGAGCCAGTGTGCTGTCCAAGGGGAACAGCTGTGTTCCTGCTGTCACCATGATAAACTGTGGCCCAGTATTGCCAGATCTCCCAATTTTGCAAGAATCTTGGCTTTTTATAAGAAAACTCCCAACTTCTAAATGTTGGTAAATAGTTCAAAAATGTAAAACATCCTGGTTCTAAGACTACAAATGCCAAACCCCACAAGTGAGTGAACCAGATGCAGCTGGTGGGTTCCACCTCGATGGCCAACCTTTTAGCAGGTACAGCTGGTGAAGCAGGGAGTGGGTGGGGTTTTTGTATCCAAAATGCCTGGGTACAAATTCACTCTGTGGTTAATTAGCGTTGCCTACACACACATGCTTACACATGCGCACGCACATGCACACAAGTCACCTCATCATATATATTTGGGAGACTCAGAATTAAGCAAAATTAAAGATAATTTTTTAAACTGCAAATTTCCAAACCTTTTGTATATTCAGGTGCATTGTGAATCCTGATTAGAGGCTATGTATACCTTTTTATTTTCTTCCAACGTCATCAGCCACCTGGGCATTTTCTGAGGCACTACTCATGGGACAAGCATTCTGTGAAAACACATACGGGACCCTGGACTAGATGGTTTCTAATGCTCCTCCCAGCCCTGACCCTCCTTGTTCCTGAGCTCAACAACAAAAGGATCTTTCTTTTTCCCCACAGCGCTTGGTGCATTGTGCACCACTGGTAAATGCTTACGGAACTAATTGCCTCTTGCAAAGGAATCTGGGGCTCACAATAGTGTCTATACTTCAGATTAGAAGGGAAAAAAAAAAAAAAAAGAAATCAAGCCAGATGCCACATTGGACTAAAACAAGCTCCCCGACTTTGCCAGTTGGTTTTAATTGTTTACAAAGGAAAAGCCAAACAAAGAAGGAGGTGGAATTTATTTCAGTAAACAGCATCTTTCAAAGAGAAAGAACGCAGTCTTCTCTAAGAGAGGTGGCCTCACTGCTGTTACAATCAGAAAACGTTTGCAAACAGCCACTTGGTTAAAGAAAACATACATGTTCAAACAGCAGAACTGTGGGTTTTCTCAGAGCATTTGGGGCGTGTGTGTGTTTGTTTGGGAAGGAGGGTGGGAGGGATGCACTTGCATACATAGTCATCTATGTCTAAAAGCATTTTGGTGGCTGAAGATAGGAAAGTAACAGGTTTTAAAATGCAGCGCATTGAAGCTCTAAGGGATTTTACACCCTATCTTGCCAAATATTCCTCAATCTGCAGATAACACAAACAAGTCACAGAGAGGTTGAGTGGATTTCTTAAGGAACAGATTCCACCCCTGTTCCCTGTCTCCCCTACTCTCTTCTGCCTAGTGTTCTTTCCCCAATATGCTGCCTCTTAAAGCATAGGAATATTTTAAGAAACAGTTTACGAAGACACAACTCTAAATACATAATACCAGCAATAGTGATACAAACATGGGAAATGGCAGAAGTGAAACAGAAGAGTAAAGTGTTGGTCAAGGTAAGGAGTTAAACTCTAAAGCAACACAATTGCATGCACACCTAAATCCAAAGGAAATCCGATCCCATTGCTGGGAGATATTATAAACTATGACAATAATAATAGCTCTGACTAACAATGAACATTCACTAAGTGCCCTCTTTGTGCCAAGCACTGTCCTGAATGCTTGTTCTCTATCTTATTCCATCTCACAGTTACTGCCTCTGCAGGAAAGGTGGCGCTGTCACGATTTTAACCGAGGACAGAACTGAGGATCAGGAGGCCCGAATAAGTAATTGCCCAAGGTTATGTAGTGCAGAAGTAGGTATGCTGGAATTTGAACTCAGATCTATCTGATTTCAAAGCCCTGAATAGTTTCATCACACCAAGGGCAGGAATGATGGGAAGCCACTTACGTATTAGGGTACTTGTCAGTGTTTGCATATCTAAAGACAATGCTCATTTTATGTCTACTGTGTGCCCAGTGTGTGTCAGTCACCATGGTCAGTCTGAGGATGAAGCAATGAGATCCTGCCTGGTCATTCAAGGCGGGATCAGGGGAGGATGACGGAGACAAGATAAGCATTACAACCTGGGCCGTAAGAGAGCATACAGGGATCCAGCACACCTAATACGAGGGTCCTGAAAGGGTATTTGGAACTGATGGCACTGAAGGTGATCCTTGAAAGAGGAACAGTGTTCTCAAAGAGGAAGCAGGAAGAAAATGCTGTTTTAGACACAAATAACTAGGAAATCAAAGATCAATGGCAGCAGAGCTCAGGGGGTCAGAGAAAAAGCATCCACTGGCACATAGCTGGAGTATAAGGTATGTCCTGAAAGGTAAAGGAAGACAATTTTGAAAAACTGGAGGATTTTGAACTTTGGACTGAGCAGTTTGAACTTTGTGTTGTAGGTTATGAGGGTAGTATGGGGGTAGGTTAAATTTAAGACATGGAACCACAGAAATGACCTAACTGAAACAGGAATTAGCCTGTGGGAAACATGAATTAAACAGGGGCCCTCTATAAGAGTCAGACAGGGCTGTGTTAGAACTCCAGCTCTACCGCTCACTAACTGTGTGGCCTTAGATAAGTTACTCCCCTTGCTGAGCCTCCCCTTCCTCCTTTGTGAAATGGAATAATAATACTATCTAGCTCATAAGTTTGTTGTGAGGGTTAAAGAAGCATTAACTGCAAAGCGCCTTTGCAAGTGCCTTACACATGTGAGTTATTATTCAGTGGTGGGTCCTGATTTCCATAATGTTTGATTTGTCAGTGGTTTGGGGTAATCAATGTCGAGGTCTTTTTCCCTTCAAAGCTTGCACCATGGCTGTGATTCACAGAGAGTTCATGGAAGGCAGTACTAGTTTAGTGGCAAGCAGGCTCAGTTTCCGATTCTGGCCCCCCAGTCATTGGCGAGTCCTGCATGGAACGACTTCAGGCCAAATATAACCTCTCTCTGGGATTTAGAGTCCTCTTTCAACACCGCAGGTGGCATAGAGTTGACAATCAGCAAATAGTGGTGTCCTTCTCTTCCTTTCTAAGTCTGGTATTGCCTGTGTTTCTAGAAACCCATTTAACTTCCCTGGGCCTCAGTTTTCTTGTTAAGAAAATGAGAATAATAATTTTCACTGGATACTTTGTAGGATTATTTTGAAGCTGAAACAGCAGTTGGGGTAAGATGGAGCAATGCTTTGTAAGCTGAATGCTTTACAAACATACGGGATCATTATTATAAACTGAGCCAAGTTCAAATGGTTCCACTGAAATTCTGAGTCCCTTAGGCTAAAAGGAGTTAATATTTGGAGTGGCCTCCTGAGCTCCAAGGAAGAATAACAATGAAACTTTCATCTCCTGGACTAATAATAGTGAAAAACAGTTCACCGTTATGGGCCTATTCATTGCTATCCCGTGAAAACAGCTAACTGCTATAAAATGAGGCCAATTAAATCTACACAATTCTGCTTCCTGCCTCCCATCCGTTTCACCTATTCTCCCCCTCTCCCAAATAATAGCCTTTCTCCCCTCCCTTCTCTTCACGGTGAAGCTTACATCTGTGAAGATCATAAAACACATGACAGCCATTGGAGGAAAAAAAAAATCACCCTAGTATACACACACACACACACACACACACACACATACACACACACACATCAGCACATCCCTCCCCAGCAGTGTCCTTAAGAAAAGAAATAACCAATTGGAGACAGCTGCATTGATGGAGCCTGAGCAGCCCTGGCGACATGGCCAAGGGCATTTCTTGACTCCTTTGCACATGCTCTGCACACCAACACACACAGGCTTAGGCTGAAATCAGTCCTGAGTGGACATTCAGAACTTCAATGCCCTTTAATTAAAGCATATATCATGGCATTTGTTCCAAGAGTCTGCAAGAGTTACTGACCAACAGACTTCCTTGGGTTTCTTTCCCTGTCATAAGAAGTTGAAAATATCACCTCACAGATCACCCGTAGATGTTAATGCCCTAATTTGGAAATACTGTATTTCTGTTTTTATTTTTAGTTTTGCAACTTTGAGAACAGTGAAAAAGAGGTTATGGTGGAATGAACACTGGACATAAAAGTGAAACTACCAGAATTCAAATGCTTACGATGTTCCTTATAAGTTGTGCCACCTTGTGTGAGTCACTTCTCATCTGTAACACCGGGAAAAAATGCCCACTTCTCAAGAGTGTCAGGGAGCTCAATAGAAGTATCCCAGAAATAAAAAGCCTCGTATACTGTACGTTTCTACCGTTGAGTAAATATGAGTTGTGCTCACTCAAAAGGGCAATGAATCAGGGTCAGGAGCCCTAGAACCTGAACCTGGCCTCTGTTGCTAACTAGTTGGGTGACCTTCACAAATCATTGCACCTCTTGCAGGTTCATTTTTCTCACATCATTCAAGAAATATTTGCAACACTTCTATCATGTGGCAGGTTCTGTGTATAATTCCATGAACTCTTAGTCAAATATAAGGATAAATATGACATTTTTGACTATTGGTTAATGATATGAATAGTGTAATTTCATTATTTCCATGTTGTATCTTCCCTTATCATCTCCATTATGAGGTTGTATTGTTCTTTGTGATCTTAACCTTCTATTCTGATTTATATTTTTCTAGATTTGGAATATTAACTATTTTAATTTTCTGCTTTACTATTTTAGTAGAGCCATACTGAGTAAGCTGCTATGAATACTTTGTAGGGTGGAATTCAATACTGATATATAAACAAATTAACAAATAAAAGCTGAGGAAATGTTCCCAGATTAAAATTTATTAATTTTGCCTAAGTAAATCTGATTGTCATTCTCCGATTATCCAACCCCAAACCTATCTTTATGTGAGGTTTAAAATAAAGATGCTCGACCTGGTGCGGTGGTTTATGTCTGTAATCCCAACACTTTGGGAGGCAGAGGCAAGTAAATCGTGAGGTCAGGAGATCGAGACCATCCTGCCCAACATGGTAAAACCCTGTCTCTACTAAAACACAAAAAAATTAGCTGGGCATGGTGGTATGCGCCTGTAGTCCCAGCTACTCGGAAGGCTGAGGCAGGGGAATCACTTTAACCCGGGAGGTGGAGATTGCGGGAAGCCGAGATCGTGCCACTGCATTCCAGCCTGGCGACAAAGCAAGATCTCGTCTAAAATAAATAAATAATCTCACTTTTCCAAGATTAAAGAATAGTTAAAAACCAAAAAAAGAGAGAAAGACACATCTGAGACGGTTACTATAATTCATACATATTTCAAAGGATAATAGCAGCAGTTTTCCTGACAGCTAGTTTTGAAAATGGGAGGGAAGGGTTGAAATCAAAGAGTGTTTTCTTTGACACTATGAGGGCTGATGACAAGGAAAAGGGTGGTGAGAGCAGGGCACAACTGGCCAAAGTGGAGGGACCTAGCCTTTTGCTGAGGGTCTGATAGCTGTGATAACAGCTAAATCCTCACATACCTGTAAAGGAGACAGCACCATCCCCTTTTCACAACTTGCCCCAGGCCACATGGCTATGAATTCAGACCCAAATCTTACTGACTAAATATGCGCCATCTTTCCACTCCACCATGCTGATTCCTTCTGCCCTCCTTCCTAATTTTTCTGAGTGTTAATATTGTCCCAGGTGAAAGCCTCTGCCTGAGTCCCAGGGTACCCCTGAAATGTAGGTGAGCCCAGTGGGGCATCAGTATAGCCAACCCATTCCCTCTCCTCCCTTTCCATGTGAGTCCTGGTCCATAGCTGTTCCACAGTGGCCTCATAAAGGACAAAACAGACTTCATAAAGAATCAGCCTGAGTTTCCAGGTATACTCTAACCAGGGTGAGGAGAAAGCTTCTAGTTGTATTCAGGAGAAATTGTCTTCCTTTTTAGAGGCTTGCATTATGTGGGACAACTCAGGTTGATATAATGGAAGGAGCACAGAATTTGTCATAAAGATAATAGTTGAAACCCAGACTCTATAGCAGCACTGCATAGTAGAACTTTCTATGATAATGGACATGTTCTCTAGCTGCACTTTTCAATAGAACAGTGATAGCCATGTGTGACAGTAGAACTCTTGAAATGTAACTAGTACAACTAAGCAACTGAGCTTTTAATTTGGTTTAGAGTTAATTAATCTAAATTTGTTTAGCTCCAATGTGACTAGTGGCTACCATGTTGGATAGCATAGCTAGTTCTATTGCTTTCTAGTTGTGTGACCTTGAACAAGTCCCTTTATTTCTTGGAGCCTGAGATCACTCATCTGTGAAATATTCATAATCCTGTCACCTTGCAACTTCATTGGATTGACAAAGAGAGGGAAGAGCCATGCAAGTGCTTAGCACAAAACTTTGCATTTAATAAGGACTCAAGAGACCTTAGTTGAATCTGAAAATTTGAATCTCATCATAGTCCAAGAGAAATGCGTGTTAAAAGTTTATTCCTGGATTTTTCTACAAAATTGATTCCTTATGATGGTTTTATTCATCCAAACTTCATTTGCCTGCCAAAAATGACCTCAGAGAAAACAGGAATAAAAAACTCACACTAGTTATAGGATGGTGGGTACCATCTCTACTCTCACCACCCTACTTCCCCTGGAGCTTTGATATGTCATTTTCTCCCATGATGGAAGTAGCTGAAAGCAGGGCAAAGTGTTTCACATAAGATGTAGCCACAGATCTTCGAGAGTTTTGCCAACAATTTTCTTCATTCTCCTCCACTTTTAAACACATTGTTTTCAAAAAAATTTGTCCATCTGGTTCTGATTCATTTGCACTTAACTCATCAGAGTTAAGTTGCAATAGAGTTAAGTTATGTTGCAATAGCAGACTGACTTGTAAAAAGTTCAAATTCATACATCTGCCCGACTCTTTCCTTAGAAATAGGGAAATGTTTGGCCAACAAGTGGACAAAGCCCACTCAAGATAGGAGAAAGGGTACAAGATGGCAGTCTCACCTCTGCTACAAACTCTTGGTAAATCCTGAGCATGTCCTTAATTTCTGTGGTCTGGGCCTCCCCCATCCTAGGAAATGAAGGTTTTGACTGACAACTTGCTTCCATGCAATATTGATAGTCAACATTAATATATTTACTGTATTAGTCCATTCTCACGCTGCTAATAAAGACATACCCGAGACTGGGTAATTTATAAAGGAAAGAGATTTAATTGACTCTCAGTTCAGCAAGGCTGGGAAGGCCTCAGGAAACTTACAATCTGGCAGAAGGGGAAGAAAACACATCCTTCTTCACATGGTGGCAGCAAGGAGACGTGCCGAGCAAAAGAGGGGACGTCCCTTATAAAACCATCAGATATCATGAGAACTCGTTCACTATCATGAGGACAGCAGCATGGGGGTAACTGCCCCCATGATTCAATTACCTCCCACCAAGTCCCTCCCATGACATGTGAGGATTATGGGAACTACAATTCAAGATGAGATTTGAGTGAGGACACAGCCAAACTATATCACTAACTATTAATGGTCCTTAAATGTGAAAAAGCCTAGCATTTTTACAAAGGATACTGTTATTACTAAGAACTTGCACAAAAATGAACAGCTTGATAGAAGAAGTCTAGGTGTTTTGTAATCATCAAAAGAAAAAAGGAAATGTGATCACTAGAGGAGTTAACGTGAGTTCAGGAAAATCAAACAATCCCAGATTAGTTTTGTTCTTTTGTTGATAGATCACTGGATTACTACATCAGACCTGATATTTAAATAGCTCTAAGTTGAACTAGTGAGCTCTCTAATAGGTAAAAGAGAGCAATGAGGACTAGACAGTAGTA
Organism: Theropithecus gelada; assembly: GCF_003255815.1. Taxonomy (NCBI): domain Eukaryota; kingdom Metazoa; phylum Chordata; class Mammalia; order Primates; family Cercopithecidae; genus Theropithecus; species Theropithecus gelada. The sequence goes on from NC_037668.1 coordinate 84,123,175, forward strand.
TGGTTTAAAAGGCACGTCCAGGGCTTAAATTTAGGGTGCTTCCTCTGCACTACACTATGTTGTCCAGCAATGGTTACAAGACCTCCAATGGCTGGTGTTCAATCTGAGATTGAGATGCTCTGTGGTATATTATTGCACTGAGTAGGAATTGAGTTGGATGACAAAATGGTCCCTCTTGAGTAGAGAATTGACGTATATAGTTGCACCAAATAAATTGCTGGATTCTTTAAATAACCACTTCAGTCAGAGTTCTTGTAATTCTACTCTCCTCAAGTTCTAGAGAGTTATCTACAAACCTCATTGACAACCCACATGACCGCTGTTGAGATTATTTCATCAGAGTTCTTGTTTTCAATGATCTCCCAAAGTTGGGAATAAAAACTCCCAAATTTATATTTCCAAACTACATTTTCTTCTGACTTACTGCCTCATATATACAACTGTCATCTGCACATCTTCACTTGAATGTGCTATATCTATCTCAAGCCAGGTGTGTCCAAAATGGAGATTAACATTTTTTCCCACAAATTTTTCCCTCCAATGTTCTCCACATCCATAAAGAGTAATACCATCTACCCAGTGGATGAAGAGGCATTGAATCAAGGGACATCAAGTTCAACCACTGTAAGTTCCTCAGCTTTTTATCGAACTCTCCTTAAACCCTGAGGGCTAGGAAATTTGGTCTTCTTATATCTCTCACTCATTGAGCCTGCCAGTAGTTAATATTTTATTTTCCATGGGTTTAGGGTTGTTGATTCAAATTCCTTCTAGAGTCGGGTGTGGTGACTCACACCTATAATCCCAGCACTCTAGGAGGCCGAGGTGGGAGGACTGCTTGAGCCCATGGCCCATGCCTGTGGTCCCAGCTACTCAGGAGGCCACGGTGGGAGGATCACTTGAGCCTGGGAAGTCAAGGCTGCAGTAGGATGAGATCATACCACTACTCTCCAGCCTGGGTGACAGAGTGAGACCCTGTCTCAAAAAAATAAAAATAAAAAATTCCTTCCAGAATGGCCATTTTTCCATTAGACTGTGAGGTCTGGAAAGGGCAGGGAACATTCTGTTTGTTTTATATTCCTAGCACAAAATAGGTATGACAAAGTGAAAATTAGAGACTCTGTTCTCTACTTCCTTCCTACCATTTCTCTCTACATTTGCTCTAGCATTATCACACATGCTATAATTATCTACATTTACTCTTCTTCATTAGACTGGGGAGCTTTGTCTGATCGATTCATCTTTGCTGTCTTGATACTAAGTTCCTAGCCTGACACTTAGGAAGTGTCCAAAGAATGTGTGCATGAATGAAGAAATAATAAAATGAATTAGTCAATGAAGAATAAAGAAATAAAGGAACTGATGAGGCACTCCGTACGTCAGAGAGCCCTGGCAGGCCCTGATTATGCTGCATCCAGGAGACGCCTAATCACATATATTTTCTTCCATCATACAGCCCAGCCAGAAGGCAGGAAGAAAGATCAGGAAGAGCTTAATGTTCAGTGGAAATTTCTTACCAGCAATCAACACCCAGTCTGACTTTTATAATTATTTTTCTCTTTCTCTCTCTCTCTCTCTCCCTCTCTCCTCTCTTGTCTCTCTTCTCTTTCTTTTTCTCTTGCTCTTTTTTTTTTCCCAGTCAGTTGTGGTGTCTTTCCTTCCTTCCACCTTACCCATTATTATGATAATGACTTCAAACACCATACATTGCTATTCAGGGCACGTAAAAATGTGTTTTTCTCATCAGTCCCCATGAAATAGTTTCCACTGTCTGTTTCCCTTGCAGATAGCAATCAAAGTCTAGGCGCAACAATAAAGAAAAAAAAAGTCCCCACTCTTGTCCAACATAGAATCTAAAACTTGTCCTTGGAAAGTGACCCCAAGGGAATTTAATCACAAATGTTCTTGACTTGGCCCAGCCTCTTGCTGTTGAATACAGAGTATCGGGAATGGTCTGTTTCTGGGGGCTGATTTCCCTATTATTCCCTCTTAGTTTTCTCAGAACACCAAAATAAGAGGCCTTGGAAGAAAATTGCTCCCTTAAGACCTCCAGTAGAGTCTCCAGGGTCTAACACTAGTTTTTAAATTTCGCTGTTCACATCCTGTGGCTATAGCCCCCTAAGCTCTAATCACCCTGTTGCCTGGACTAGTTATTCCCTCAGATTGGTTGACTTTGCATTACCAGGTCAACACCTGGCCCTATCTCCTACTAGTTATATGACCTTGGACAACTGTTTCACCTCCTGCCCTCAGTGTTCCCATTATGAAACAGGAGTACTAACCTGTATCTCATAGGATAATTGTGAGGTTAAATTATATAATATAGCAGACACTAGATGGGAATTGGTCCTGAACCTGTTGGAAGACCACAGATTCTGCCTCCTCCTTGTCAGCCTCTCCCTTCTCAAAGCTCTTGTAGTACTAGTACCATGCTAACAGAATTCATAGCCAGAATGGCCTTTAGAGATTATCAGTGGAAAAGTCCTATTTCAAATGCTTAGTATACATACACACACAGCACATACACAAAACACATCATACTACACACATTACCTACACATTGCACCACACACACATACACCATACTACACACATATAAAACATACCACACACATACTACACACACAAATCACACAATGCACACATACACACATGCACAAGCTGGGCATTTGGTTATTTGCCATTTCAAATTCCAAGGATGGCTTGTCCCTAATGCCCTTTCCTCTCTTAGGATTTGGCCTTCATAACTAGGAAAGCAGTTCTGGTGTCTCAATCCAAAGGGGCTATGAGGAAATACTGTGTGAAACGCAAAGAAAAGGAGTATGCTGTTCTAAAGCCTTTTTTTCTTTGGTGAGTTTAGACCATATTTCCCATGCCCAATTGGTGATAGTCATATGCAGAGCATTTATCGTCTGTGGGCACCATGCTGGTGCATTACCTGTAGGAAAAATTCAACCCTCATAACATACCTGTATGTATGCACTATTAAGCAATCAGATTGCAGAGAAAACAGTCATCCCCAGACATTCTCTATTGCCTGAGGTCCATTCAGTGACTGGGCTCCCTGTGCCACCTTTGCTCACTAGCAACTAAAAGAGCACTTGTACCTCACGCTAGGAGTGACCAATGATTAACTGTCAAAGGAGCACTGTGAGTGTCACTCTTTCTGTGTTTCATTTATAAATGATCTAAAGAAAGTAACTGGTGGGCATCCAGAGATTAGGCCATGAATCTCTCTGCCATGTCATTACACTAAAAATATGGCTAATGTCTATGATGCTAATGCTTGACACCTCCCAGAAGCCTACAGTCATTCCAGAGCCCATGTGATGCTTGGTGCTCTTGGCTCCATACTAGTGCCAATTGCATAGTTTTGTTACTCAAAATGCAAAACAATTTAGGTAAAGACCAAGCCAGCTGTTCTCTGCCAGCCTATAATTGGCCATTGAGTCTATAGAAAGTTGTTGACTATTGCTGGCAAAACAGTGACACAAACAATCCACCCATCATGTCATATAACACCAGGGCAGGATACAACCATTCCAGTTCCAGGGATTTACAGAGATACCAGGTTCCATTAAGCCAGGCAACTGGAATTTCAGTGATATCACTTAGAAAGAGGGCTGTCTCCCTTGGGACGACATGGCTGTGTAGATAAAATAAAAAATAGCTCTTACTGCTCTAAATAACATATATGAAGCATATGTATTCATAACATACATGAAACTCCTAAAATTCTAAGATGGCGTAAAACATTGAAAGAATTCGCTCTCAATAGGATCTGCATTTTCTGCTCCTTGTTCCATCTCAATGTGCTGGATCAGACACCCTACAACCAACCTCCTCCCTTTAATTCATATGGTAGGCAGCTAGCAAAGTGCTTTCATGTTCATTATTTCATAAGTCATTCACAATGACCCTAAAGCATTATCATTTGTGTTTTACAGATGTGGAAATTATGCATCAGCAATTTATTTCATAAGCGACTTGCCAAATATCCCACAGCCCACAGTGACAGAAGTAGAACTATATGATTGATTGTTCTGTGTTCATGCCACTGCATTGTGCTACCCCCAACCAGTCCAAATTTATCTGCAACTTAATATCAATAGACTTTCTGGGGGATGCCCTGAGACCTTCTGTTCTGAGTGACTGCAAGAAGAAAGGGGGTCATTTCTAGGTATAGTCTAGGCCACAGATCTTCCCATATGCTGATCCCTACTGCTCTTTGACTCCAATTTATCTTTAAATCTCAGATAAATGCCACTTTCTCAAGGTGGCCTTCCCCGACACCCTACCTAAGTTAGAGGTTCCACCGTTATCTGTCTCGACAGCATCTTTCTTTTTCCTATTTAGTAATACTCACCATACTTACAATAACTTTTTCAATTCCTATGTTCTTTTCTTAGCTATAAGCTTCATGAAGGCAGGAGCCATATTCAGCTGGAATAGTTCCTATACTTTAGGTACTTAATGCATGTGTAGAATTAAAGAACAAATTGTTCCCTCTCATAGGAAAGTCTGGACAGGTCCAGAGAATGTCAGCCCATCGACTAGAAGGAAACTTACCTGAAATAGCCAGAGGGTAAGTATGAAATATATTCAAGAAAAAGATCAGCAGCTGGTCAGATTACAGTAGCCAGTTTTCAGGTCTAAACCGGGGTTAGAAGCCAGGAACAGGACCGAAGGCAAAGGAACAGGAACTAAAGCCTTTTTTTTTTTTTTTTTTTTTCCCAGCAGAATGGGTCACTCAAAGCTTCCCTGTAGGGACCAGGGAATTGGCATCTCAGCAACAGGGACAGGAAAACAAAGTTCGCAGCTCCCTTTGGGGCTTCTTAGTTAAAACACATGGCTGTACCTTGATAAATGCTTTCCTTCTTGTATGCCCAGCCATTTCATATATTTAGTGGTGAAATATGGCAGGAGGTGTGTTTAAGGAAGATTATTCAGTTAGAATACACAGAGAAAAACCACAAGAATTGGGAAGACCAACTATGACGCAAACAGACAAGAGGGAAGGAATGAGAACATGAATTAATATTGTGAAAACTGAACAGAATTAACAGAATTGGAATATGCTTCAGCAGTACACTCTATTGAGCTTGGTAATTGATAGGCTATAAAATAGTGTCCCTTTCTGATTTGCTATGTGCTTACTAAGAGCTTTTATATCTCTTACCCTGTTTGAGCCTTATGAGGGGGCCGCGTGTTTGAGAGAGAAGAAAATAAGCATAAGAGCGTGTATGTCCCAGACACAAACTCTGAGTGGCTCAGCGGGGATGAGAGCGCAGTTTCCTTTACCACCAGCTCCGAGCCCCCTAGACAATATCAGGTCGTCATACAACTTGGAGCTTAGGTTACAGGAATGGGCTCACCTCACTCCCCCCAGGATCAAGCTGTCTTTGATCTTGTTTATTTATTCAGTTAATGAACATTTATAGCCACACATTTCCCAGAAGAGAGGTCCGAGGATTCCCATCAGCTCTGGGAGCCTGACAATCCTGTCAGCAGCTGCTGCACTGGAGACCAGGGAGCCTCAGGGCAGGTTCTGCTTGCTGTGAGTCAGACCTGCTTTTCATCTTTACTGTTTTTCCTGATTATACGGTAAAATGTCCAAACAAGAGATATTAAAAAGCCAAAATCCCACATACTTTGCTACAACTCACTTTCTTGTATAACAAGAGATTTAAAATATGGAGCCTTGGTTAATTGCCAGGCACCAGGCAAAACACCTTTACATATAGCATCTTATTTAGTCCCCACAATAGTCAGAGGCAAGTACTATTACTACCTCTATTTAGCAGCTAAAAAATCTGAGGCTCCTGGAAAGTAACTTGCCCAAGTTCACAGCACTAGGAAGTAGCAGAGGCAGAATTCTAGCCAGGCCCTATGATCTCACAGTCCACATACCTAACCACACTGTGTATCAGGGATATATTGCCAAATGAGACATATTTAATCATATCTGTTTCTTGAAGAAAAAGCTGTTGTTGTCTTCTATTCTCCAAAATATTTCTTGAGTTTTGTTAACCAGAGTGAAAGGAGCAGTCTACAGTTCACTAAAAAGGTCACGTTCTTCGAACAAGCTTAAATAAGTTCTCTCCCTCCTACTTGCTGAGCTAGAAATCCTCGGCAATTATAAAGGGGTAGCTATGTCCCTTTACCTGTGGTGGAAAAGCACTTGACCAAAGTTAGGAGGCTTGACTCTTGGCGTAGGCCTTGATGATACCACTAGCTTACTGAGTGATCGTGAGCACAAGACCCTCTCTATTGGCTTCTCAGTTTACAATCAGAAGTTTGCATGGTCTCTGAGAGCCCTTCCAGCTCTACTTACTATAACATGGTGCCTCTCATGATGTCCTAAAATGCAGATGGGCTTGTTTTATAAAATCTTTTGTTAAAAATCACATTTAAAGATTCTCAATAGTATTGAGAATGGAGGAATGGTTACAGAAAGGAGATAGAGGGTGTATTCATTTCCTATAGTTCCTGTAACAAATTATCACAAACTTAGTGGTTTAAAATAACAGAATTTTTTCTCCGTGTTTGGGAGGCCAGAGTTTGAAATCAAGGTGTTGGCAGGGCTGTGCCGTCTCCAGGTGCTCATGAGGAGAATCCTTCCTTACCTCTTTCAGCCTCTGATGGCTACTGGCATTCCTGGCCTGTGTCTGCATTATCCCAGTCTGCTTCTAGTGTCTGTGGTCACATTGCCTTCTCCTCTTGTTCTACATTAAATCTCCTTCTGCTGCTCTCTAAGAAGACATCCGTGATTGTATTTAGGGCCCTCCCAGAAAATCCATGATATCCCCATCTCTAGATCCTTTGTTTAATCAAATTGGCAATGGCCGTTTTCCAAATAAGGTAACAGTTACAGATTCCAGGAATTAGGGCCTGCTATCTTTAGAAGCTGTTATTTGGCTTATTAACGAAGGGCATTGAAAACCCTATTTCACCCTGCTTCATGGTGATATCCAAGGTGATCTCTCAAGGACATCATCATGCATAAGAACCAAACATAGGTAGATATAATTATACTGTAGGCATTTGGTGGGGAAAGGTAGGGAAGCAGAAAGCAAGAGTCAAGAGAAGCTAACTATAGTGGGATTGTTGCATAATGGACATACCATTTGCTACCTGAAACAACACACAATTGCATCATGCTGACTGGCTGATAGCCTGCATTCCTGTAAACCAGGACAAGACCACCAAAGAGTCCTAGACTGGCCAACCAGTGAGTAATTTTCTGACAGTAACCATTTGTTGTAAAATCAAACAACTTTTCGGTGCCAGAATTCTCTGTCTCAGAAACATTTAATTCCATGCAAAACATTTAATTATTTTATTTAAGAAAAAAGTAAACTAAACTTTTCATTCCATGACTACTATGCCTATGCTCCTTAGACTAGTGTGGGATTTCCCATGTCCTCTCTTATTTGGAAAATTTACTAACTTCAGGAAACGTTCTTAAATATCTTCTTACAAATCAAGGCCCAAACAATAGTTTCACAACTTAAAGATTTTTACCTTGTTGGAAACTCCCTAGGAAATTTGCAGTTAGACTCCATTCTACTGCTCACCAGCTAGGTACCTTTGGTTAAGTCATGCCTTGCTCAGTCACTGAAATGTTGGTCCTTCCCAGCCAGTTAATCTCTCCCCTGATTTAGAATAATCTTTTTTAAAAGTCTTATCTCCATTTCTAAACTGTGAGCTCTTAGATGGCAGAGAAAATGTCTTGAAGAAAATAATGGCTGATTTATTGAGCCATGTGTTCCCTCCAGCACTCAGCCAAGTCCTGATAAATCATGGAAATTATTTCTGTTTTACAGATAGGGAAACTGAACGTGTAGAGAAGTTAGCTGACTTTTTCAAAGCTGTGCGGATAGTCAGGATTCACACACTCTGTAAATCCAAAATTCATATTCTTTTCCCCAAATCATGCTTCTAGAACATGAGGGACCCTGGAGGAAATGGTTGATGGATGAGAATAAACTAAAAAATGGAAAACGAAACAGAGACATGTTTACACTAAGCATGAACTATACCACCTCCGGAATGCTAGAAACCACTAGTTGTGTGAGAGGGAGCAAGCAGAGGCAGATAGAAAGAGCAGTGGTTTACACAATAAAGCCTTACAAAGGAACAACTCTCCTCAATGCCCAAAGCAATTTTCATAGGTGCTGTTTTATTTGATTCTCATAAGATACCTGGGTGGCGTGAAGTATAAGGAAGTGAATTCTGACTTTTAGTAATTGAAATGCCAACTGAGGTGTTAAGTGGCTACAGTTCCTAAGTGGTAGGGCCAGGATTCAAAGCCAGGTCATAAGAATTCTAGTCCAGTGCTTTTTCTGCTAGGAAACACGGCTCTCTCCTCACATGGACTTCCGTTGTAGGCCACAAATCCCTTAATTACAGCCTGCTCAAGGGCCCTGAGGTCAGCCTCCTTCCATCAGCCCCCACCACACACACACATGCATGTGCATGCACACACAAAAACACATACATACAGAGTTTGCTATATTTACAATGCCTTAGGAATGAAGAAACAAGGTTGCGGGGCCTGGGGAATGGATATGGAATCTGTAAAGAACAAAGGAGCCAGACTTAATGACATTGTCCTCACAGCTTTCCCAGATGATCTTGAGAATTTTTTTCCCAATGGCCTTTATAAACGAACTATGTATGTACATATATTTTTGGATGTGGCTGATGCTTATGCCATAAGAAAAGTCACAGATCACCCAATATAGGCAAGATATCCTTGAAAAGCTTAAAAGCCAGTCTTAGGCAAACACCTAGCCCCCTATCCTGCTGTGAGACAGTGGGCCAGTTACCTGACTCCATGTGTTAAGGGGAACTGCAGAATGAATTTAAGGATGAAGGTGGCTATCAGCACAATGTGTCTAACACAGATCCAAGCAAATTATCAGTATTCAACATATTCAATTAACCTAATTCTTATATAAAGTGAATATATCTACCTATCCATTCTTTGAAAATGTAACAATTTGGTTTCATCGGTTGAATAACTCTAGTAAGTCCCATTTAGGAGTTAATTAGATGTATCTTCTAAGCTCTATTATGCTATAACCTCCATGAGGACAGGAATGTTTTCTTATTTAACATTTTTATTGCCAAAGTAAGATACAATGTCTGGTACACAGTAAATAGTCTATGAATAGTAGAGAATGCTGAAAGTAAGCAATGCATTGGACTAAGTAAATATACCAATATAGACAACTACAGCTTTTGCTCAGATATATGTAAAGGAGGCTTCGAAAGAAGCTCTTTGAATGTATATTCTAATTTGATATTCATCTTCTGTTCCAACTGCAGAACACTTAAAAATGATAATGCTTTTGTCTAACTCCAAAAAAATCAAACTTATAGACGTATGTTTCAAATTTATAATTTCTAAATCATCATGTACTATATCATACATGTGGTGGACATTTGTTGTTTTACCTATTCATCCCCTTTTTCCTCATCCAAATATGTCAGCCAAATTTTCTTTTGGGAATCCCCTTCACCAGTGTTGCTCTATGTAATTCAAGGGGATTGATCCTCCCCTCGGGCTTCAGGGGTGAGTGTGAGACCCATATCTAACCAATAAGAGTACAAAAGCTTTATGCCCACCTGATTGGTCCAGGCATGAGCACATGACAAGTAGTCCCAGGATTAGAGCTACACAACTGGAACAGCAGATCTGTCTTGCCGCTGAAATTGTCACACTGGTAAGATAATATGGCTGAATTTCAGTGGTCACCTTGCTGCCATGAGAATTTGCTTAAGAATGAAACTAGTCAGAGAAAATCCACTACAACAGAGAAAGGCAGGTTCCTGAAGCTATCTGAATCCAGCCATGGCTATTAAGTGAGCTAATAAATTCCCTCCTTTGTTTTCTTAAGCCAGTTTGTATGTGTTTCTGTCTCAAACAGACAAAAGAGTCATGTCTAGTAAAAACATTACATCAAATGCACCAACAGTTTAAAAAAAAATGATAGGAGCAATATATAAAATTGGGACAATCCTATCATTAATTTATTTTGCTATGTAGGGCACTGTCATTCACTTTTCAAGAACAACTAATATTCATTGAGCACAGTCAATGCTCATGCACCTATTATGTGCTGGGCACTGAGTGGGATTCTATTACGGATCACTGCTCTGGGCTAACAATTGACTTTGAGGATTGACACACTGAAAAAATGCCAGGGCATGAAGATGAATGGGTTTACTTTTAAAGGGCCATGAAAATTGGCTCTCTTTGGGTCTAGCATAAAGCATGCAAGTGACTCTGAATGCTTTTATTAAAAAGCAAATTAAAGGTCAGAGGCGAATTTCTCTTAATTCTTAATTTCCTGTCCTTGTGCCAAGAGTATGGATGGGAGGGGCAGGATTTGTTAAGTACCAGATGAGGATCCACGGTGATTGCGAAAGCTATACCATAGGGCCTGGCCAGCTGGAACTGGAGGCTGAAGCTTTTAGAAATGGTTCCACATCCCTGGTGGGGGGAATATTTAATATTGTCAGGAAAAGGATACTGGTTGACGGGATAATTTTAAAAAGCAAGACATCACTTAAGCAGATGAGGTGTAAGAGTAAGAAACAAATGCTCAGATTTTATTAAACACAAGAGATTGAAGACAAAGAAGAAAATTATAATATCACATCCCATTTTGGGGTTTTATTCTATTATTACCTGTCTTTGAAACAATCCCATTCCACTAGGCTCTCTTTTAAGTGCTATATTATCACAATGAATCATGCCAATTAGGGATTGAACAAAAACTCTGATACTGGCAATTTCACAATACGCAGTGAATTGCAAACTCTCTGGGCCTCATTTTCCTCATCTTAAAATCAGAATATCAACATCCACCTCTAGGATAGTGTAAGAGTTGTGCAATGGTGCATGTAAGAGCACCTTAATTAAGTCTTGTGCATACTAGAAACACAACAAATGTTGGTTTTCTTTCCTGCTCTTCACATTATTCAGCAAATATATTGGAACAATCTAGTGAAACAAGATGGTAAAATGAGAGACACATGATTGGCATCAAATGGCTGAATTTATATCTTTTATCTGCTATTTACCATTCATAAGTCATTGGCAGGCAGTTTTCCTCCTTAAAGTTTAGGTTTTTTAATCTTTAAAATGAGAATAATCACCATTGCTTTGTCTACTTCATGACACTATTAAAAAAATCCAATGATTCAATAAATTAAAAGTTATTTTGGAAAGATATATACATATAAATATGCACATATATATATGTATATGGTTTTATACAGATCGAGTTGTACATGATATAAAAAACATATTCAAAAATTTACAAACATGAAAAGTAGATTGGAGAGTGGCATCAGCAAGATGGTCAACTAGAAGCTCGTAGCACTCTTCCCTCCCGACAAAGGAAAAAAAACCCACAAGGAATAAACAACTATATTTTGACCAAAATAACTAAAAGAGAGCTCCAGAGAACAGCAAAGAAGTGGCAGAAATCCTGTGGAGCATAGAAACCCAGGATGGCACATAAAGAAAGCAAGAAAACATCTTGCCTCCAGTATCCCTATCACCCAGCTGGAATCAGCTCAGAACCAGGAGGGTCTCCCTCTTGCAGAGAAAAAGTAAATAAGAAGATCCCAGCACCTGCCATCACCATCATGAATACCTGAGTCTTCACTACTAGAGACTCCTGCAGTACTCCCAGGCTTTGAAACTAGCTGAGGAAGCTCCTCAGAGTCCACACTGAGCTACCCTCAGAGAAAAAGCCATTACTGTGTCCCCAGCTCCTGTGACCCATGTTGCTACTGCACTGTACCACCTTAAAACCAGAGTCACTGCTAGAGTGCATCCTACATTAGGGGTGAGTAGCTATTGCAGTCCTCCATCCCTGAAGCTTTGCTGCCACTGCAATATGCCTACCTGGTAACAAGTCACCCCTAAGACAAACTGCTGCTCTGCCCTACCCACTAGGTCCAAGTTACCGCAAAGATACTCCATCCTCTTCATTCCAGAATCACTGTGCCCTGTTGATTTGGGGTCCTGAATTGAAGCTGCATTCTACTCCTTAGAGCCCAAGCCACTGAAGCACCCATTTTTACCCCGAGCCATGCCAGTGCTATTCCCTGCTCACCAGGGACAGACTACAACCACATCCCAAGCCCCTGGGCCTGAGCTACTTGGGTGTGCCTCAGAGCAACAGATCCTGTCTTAGCAGGAGAACTGCATCCACTTGGATCTTGAAAAGTGAACCTCTGTCTCAAGTTCCAGTTGCTACAGCAGTTTCACTGAGCCCAGGAACCTGACCCCACAGCTGCTCCAAGCACTAGTACTCTGGATCCCAGTGTTGTTGCAGCTGCCTGAGGGCTGTGTCAGACCCAACATCAACAGATATCCTCTCAGCTAAAACTTTCCACTGAGAGAAAGACAAGAACAAAAGAATTACTAAAACCCTGGCCTTTATAACCTACACAGCCACTGTCACTGCCACAAATTCCTGCAGCCTAGAACACTAAGGCACTTGTAGTCATTGTTGACATTGGTCACAAAAGAAGCTGGATAGAGACTACATCATGTACTTACAAGGAACCAGAGCCAGTGCATCCTGCCCACCCAGCAACCTCAGGCCCATTTGAAGGTGAAAGTCTTCCCCTACAAAAGCTACTCTTTAAGGTTTGGAGGAGGTGATTGCACCATCAGATGTGGGACATCAGTGCAGAAAAATAAGAAGCAAAAAAGCAAGAAAACATGAAAACACCAAAAGAACACAATAATTCTTCAGTAACTGACCCCAAGAAATGAAAATTTATGATTTACATGAAAAGGAATTCAAAATAATGGTCTTAAGGAAACTAAGTAAAATATACAAAAACACAAATAAATAATTCAATGAAATTGGAAAAATCCCAATGGTATTCTTTACAGTAGTAGCGAAAAACAATTCCAAAATTTGTAGAGAAACATAAAAAACTCCAAATAGTCAAAATAATTCTAAGTAAGAAAAACAAAACTGGGAGCATCATATTTCCTGATTTTAAATTAAATCACAAAGGTATAATAATCAAAATAGTATGGTGCTAGCATAAAAACAGACACATGGCTGGGCGCGGTGGCTCAAGCCTGTAATCCCAGCACTTTGGGAGGCCGAGACGGGCGGATCACGAGGTCAGGAGATCGAGACCATCCTGGCGAACATGGTGAAACCCCGTCTCTACTGAAAAATACAAAAAACTAGCCGGGCGAGGTGGCGAGCGCCTGTAGTCCCAGCTACTCAGGAGGCTGAGGCAGGAGAATGGCGTAAACCCGGGAGGCAGAGCTTGCAGTGAGCTGAGATCCGGCCACTGCATTCCAGCCTGGGCAACAGAGCCAGACTCAGTCTCAAAAAAAAAAAAAAAAAAAAAAATAAAAA